>NW_009647799.1:383022-387456 GCF_000708025.1 Charadrius vociferus | reverse complement strand
CTTCCCCGCCCCACCGGGGGGAGGCCTGCGGCCTCCCGCCCAGCATAGCTTAAACCTGAACCCCCCGGAGCTCCATGAAGGGTTCTGTCAGCCATACCCCCACCCCTGTGGGGCCAGGCCGCACTCTAGGCCTAGGGTTCCCCTCAGCACCCCAGTGCCGCGATGGTGGCCCTGAGGAGGTGCTGCTGGAGCTACACCTTGCACCCTTTGCCAAAGGGAACGCTGATTGTCAGGGTCTCTGAGGTTCCTCCGGGCTCCTTGGATGCGAGGACAAAGTCCTTCTCAGGTACAGGCGCTTATCTAAGCGGAAAACTTCTGCTTCAGCTCATCTGGCAGAGGTCTGTGCTGACCTTTCCAGGCACAAGGAGCATGCTTTTGTATCGCAGGGAAGGCAGACGGCGTTAATTTCATCACTGGGATTGTCCCCAATCGCTTTGTGCTCCCTGGAGGGAGAGGCTTTTCCCCACAGTTTTCTAAGATGTTGTGTAAAGCCATCATAGATAGAATGGTTTAGGTTGGACGGGACCTTGAAGATCATCCAGTCCCACCCCCCTGCCCTGGGCAGGGACACCTCCCACCAGCCCAGGTTGCTCCAAGCCCCATCCAACCTGGCCTTGAACACCTCCAGGGATGGGGCAGCCACAGCTTCTCGGGGCAACTTGTTCCAGCGTCTTACCACACTCATAGCGAAAAATTTCTTCCTGATAACTGATCTAAATCACCCCTCTTCCAGTTTGAAGGCATTACCCCTCGTCCCATCGCTACATACCCTTGTAAAAAGTGCCACTCCAGCTTTCTTGTAGGCACCTTTCAGGTACTGCAAAGCTGCTATAAGGTCTCCCTGGAGTCTTCTCTTCTCCAGGCTGAACAACCCTTGGCTTGTTTTCTCCTGGCTAAGAGGAGGGACGTCACAGTGAGCTTCGTTGAGGACGTAGAGAATGTATGCCTCTGTTATTCAGTAGCATCTCCCTGCTGCCAGGCTGCTCTGGTGCGTGCCAGCCGCTCGGCGTTGGGTATGTGACAGCGGTGGTGCCTCTGGCGATGGCTCCTGTCAGAAACATTTCATGTTTAGCTGGGAGCTGCAGCATCGCTGTCAGTCCCCTTCCGCTGAACACTTCATTAAAGAGTGTCTCTCTTCAGCCTTTGTTAAGATGCAGCATCTCAATGCAAATAAGATACAAATGCATCACTGTCCCTTCTGTATGCCACTGATGCACCCCCTGAACACCAAGATGGCAAGTTTTGTCTCCCTTCACCATACCTGGTGACATGTATTTGTCCCTGCAGTGTGGATCCATCCCCACATCCCCTTTCACAATCACTTAGGACAAGCCCCACGGGTATTTACCTGGTGTAGAAGGCAGGAGGGTCCCCTGTTCACCTCACCAGCCACCTGGGTTTGCTTCCGCAGCAGGATCAGGCCGCAGGGCTCAGCGTGGATCCCCCATCACAGCTGCAGCCCTGTGGAGACCAGCCACAAGCACAGTGAAACGGGCTGTGGAGTTGCGTGGTGCAGCTGGACGAGGTCAAGATTTACCTCACGGCGCCCACGGTGCCTGTGCTGGTGGGGTGCGGGGAGCCGTGGCACAGCCATTACCCCCTGTGCTTGTTGCAGGGGTAGATCCAGTGTGGCACCAGACACCTCTCCCACATGCAGCCGGTTTGTTGCCACCACAGCTGCCTGTGGGCCCTGTTGGATCTCTGGTGCCCCTCCAGGTCCCCTCTGTCCCCTGCAGGTCCTTCCTCCATCCCTTGTCCTGGCAGAGGCTATTCCAGCTGCAGTCCCATGTCCTTGCTCGTTCCCCAACGGCAGTGTAAGGCAAAGCAAGAGCTAACAGCATCAGCTGCCGGGATTCACTCGGAGAAGGCAGTGCAGCCGGGCATGCGATGTTAATCCGGCCTTCAGGCTGCCGATAACCCTGCAGCTTGGGATGAACCGGCAGCATCCGTCTGCCAGGCAGCCCGCCTCCCCCCCCCCTCACCGGCACCCCTCACCCCAGGCTGGGCTCTGCCTTGGCCATGCGTGCCAGCGTGCATTTAGTGACAGCCTCTGCTGCCCTGCGAGGTGCAGCGATCACAGCATCGCGCTGATCCCATTCACTTGTCACAAGTTGCTGCCTTTGTACTTCAAAAGGAAGAGTCTAAAAAAGAATTGGGGGGGCAAACTATTTTGGGGATGAAAGTTGGCTGCTTCCTGAGGTTCCTCCTGCACCCGCCAGAGAAATGGCAGCTCCCAGGGCAGCAGGGACACCCCAAGGAAGGAGGGGACAGCAGGGACAGAATCCTGCGGGGACACCCTGGTGAGGGCAGTCGAAGCTGCAGGGAGAAACCCCAGAGCAGCACCCAGGAACGGGGAGTAAGTGGGGACATACCCTGAGGGTGGGGAGGGAGACCCAGCACTGGGGGGGTGCAGAACAGAGTGGGGGACACGGCACTGCACCTCTGCAGGGTGCTCAGCCTCCCACCAGCTCCTTGCCAGGCCCCTGGGGAAAGGATTTGCTCTTGCCCTTCTCTTTTAAAGCCCTTCCCTCCTGGCTTGCCATCCAATTCAGGTGTGCTGGAGAAAGAAGGGCTGTTTAACTCCTTCCCACCTGGGGCCAGCTGGCTCCTTGCTCAGCAGCCTCGCACGCCAGCCTGGGGCTGATGCTGTGGCCATTCTGAGTGCGCCCAACTTCTGCTTTGTCCCCCCAGCGCTATCCTCCAGTCCTCATTCCTTCTGTCATGTGGGGTGCTCAGAGCATCCTGGGCACAGGGGATGTATTCTGCTCACGTCGTCACCTCCCTTCGCTTTCCCAGCTGAGATGTAACGAGTTGGTGCGTTCTGCTGCAGGGCAGCCACCGGCACAGCAGACCCCACGTAGCAATTCTGCGTGCAGTTGCCTCAGAGGGGCTGCGCAACATGTTCTGCCCCAAAACCACCTCACACTCGGATTTCTGAGATTCCCCTGAAGTGTCCACAGCTTCAGCCCTGTGGGGAGAGGCCCAGCAGCCTCGCAGGGACGGCCCCGCAGATCCCACCGGGACGGCTGGTGGAGCTGCGGGGTTGGGATCAGCCCCCGAGGAGCCCGGGCAGGGCAGCGGGCAGAGATGGTGGCTGTTATCGCTGCAAGAACCAACCTTTCTCCTGGAAAGGGGAGCGACTCTGATTTCTCTGCTCTGCGGGCTGACGGTCACACCTGGTTTTACAGCCAGGCAAAGGAGAAGAAAGAAGCAATTCTGTTTACTTAGGGAGTAATTAATATCCCAGCTCCTGGCATGTATGGAGGCAGCAGAAACCTCCCCCACAGCGCAGGGAGAGCAAGGCTTTGCAGCCCTTTATTATTTCATTATCAGCCGGGCAGGATTAGGAGGGTGGGTCAGGGAACAGCACCGGCTTTAAGGAGGTTTAGCTCCTTTGAAAAGGCTTATCCGGGCTCAGTCTCACTCAGTGGCTGCGATGCAGTGCCGAGGAGAGGGGGTTGAGTAAAGTTTGGGGGGGGGGGGCTACAGGGGGTCGTGCATTTTTAATAGCAGAAAAAAAATCATAACGCCCAGCAGGGAAAACATGGGAGGTTCCTTCACCAGGGACTGGCTTTATTTGTTGCATTTCAACAACCGGGGAGGGCAGTTTCTAAGCTCTGCCAAGTCCCGCTTTGCTCCCTGGAGAAAACCAGAGCCTCCGTGCCGCCCTGTGCATGCCGGGGGCTTTGGGGTGGTTTATTGCATGAGACCGACACGGTGCTGGGGCGAGACAGCCATTGCAGGCAGCTTCCTGCAGAGCTGGATGAAGTTTTGCCCTTTCTCCTTTACCCAGTTTCTCCCCGGAGCCCGGGTGGGGTGGCCGGAGCACGCCGATCCCAGCCCGGTGAGGAAAGAGGAGCTGTGGGAACTGCGGCAGCAAATCCTTCTTCTTCTTCTTCTTCCCAGGCCAGAAATGGGAGGATGTGGTGGGACGCAGTGTCCCCCCCATAAGTAATTCTGCCCCGGGAATGCTGCCTGCAGGCGCCGAGCATCGCGGTGGGCATTCTGCTCATCCCGGGATCGGGATCATGCCTCCCAGCCTGGCCAGGTGGTTTTCATTGCAGCCTCTGACTCACTTCCCAAAAATGTCTGCGCTCACATCATGGCAGGAAACCGCTACCGGGAAGTGGTGAAAACCATACAACGGCCTGAAATTTGTCTTCTCCCAGCAAAGGGGGAGATCAAACGGCAGCACTTTGGCCTCAGTCCCTCTGACGCCAGGGCTAGTCATCGGGGTGACTTTTCAGCTGAGCGAGCGGTGCGTGTGGTTATTCCAGACTCAGCAGCTTCTTGCGGGGCGTTTGGGAGTGTTTCCCCCGAGGAGGATTGACCTCAGAAATATTTTTGAGTAAATCATCAGCTGGGAGGAATGAGCTCAACTTGACGGCGTTGCCCAGGGCTTCCCGGCGAGCCCCGTGGTCCCAGGCTGTGCCG
>NW_009647799.1:382536-382940 GCF_000708025.1 Charadrius vociferus | reverse complement strand
GGCCCTGCCGTAACCCCCATCTCCTCGGAGGCTGAGAAGCCTCCTGGGTCAAGCCCTGGGCCCCACGTGAAGCTGGGATTGCGGGTGACACCTGCTGCCCACGGGTCACAGAGGCAGAGACCGAAGGGGCAGTCACTTGCCAGAGTCCCGCAGCAAATCGGTGGCAGACCCAAAACCTGCATCCCCACTCGTGCGCCTCAGGTGAGATGTGATCCCAAGCGCTCTCCTCTATGAGATACCTCTGTAATTTCTGCCCCCTCCTGCTTGGTGCTGGTCCCCTGTGTCGGCACCCGCATCTCCCCGGGGAACCGCAGGGTGACTGCTCCCTGTGAGCCCCCGTGGCTCGGGGCTGAGAGGGGCCGAGCCGCAGTCCCCGGGCTGGGTCTGTCCCGAAACGGCTCCGG
>NW_009647799.1:379421-382523 GCF_000708025.1 Charadrius vociferus | reverse complement strand
GCGCCGGCTGGAAAGTTCCCACTGCTGCAGCAGGTGCCTGTCCCCCTGCCAAACCCTGCAGCCCTGCCAGCCCCGATGCAGCGCAGAGCTGCGCTATTTCTGGCTCCACCTTGAGACATGTACCTTCAGCAGTGGGAATGATGCTAAAAGAGACGGATCTGGGATGAACGCATCCATCCCCTTCCCGTTCCCGTCCCCGGGGTGGCTGCCAGCAGACGTGGAAGAGCAGGCAGGGATCTGGAGGAGCTGCGTGCCTCGAAGCGAAACGCTGCAGTTCATCCTGCAGCAGAGACGTGTCCTCTGCTCGCCTCCTCTGGGGCTGTCTGCCGCTGCTGGGTAGGCAGCAGGAACCTGAAATCTGGGCCTGCCCTGGCACAGAGAGCCCCAGGTCTGCGCTGAGCTGGGATGCATCAGCCGGGGGGTCGAAGGGTTACAGCAGGGCTTGGGAGCCCCCAGTCTCTCTGCTTTCTTCCTCCAGGACAACCTCCCTGGGGAGGACCAGCTCCTCTAGCAGATAGGGGCAGGAGCAAGAAGAGACTCGGGGCAGGAGTGAGGTGAGGGGGTGTTTAATTGCCATGTTTAACCCTTATCTGCTGCTTCTGCTTCAGTTTCCCCAAACACAGAGCAGCCATCGCCTTCTCCAGCGAGCCCAGGGCATGGTGCTCCGGACATAGAATCACAGAATGGTTTGGGTTGGAAGGGACCTTGAAGATTATCCAGTTCCAACCCCCCTGCCCTGGATAGGGACACCTCCCACCAGCCCAGGTTGCTCCAAGCCCCGTCCAACCTGGCCTTGAACACCTCCAGGGATGGGGCAGCCACAGCTTCTTGGGGCAACCTGCGCCAGGGGCTCACCACCCTCCCAGTAAATCATTTCTTACTAATATCTAATCTAAATCTACCCTCGTTCAGTTTAAAACCATTAACCCTTGTCCTGTTGCTGCACTCCCTGATCAAGTGTCCCTCCCCAGCTCTCCTGTAGCCCCTTTAGTTACTGGAAGGGGCTCTAAGGTCTCCCCGGCGCCTTCTCTTCTCCAGGCTGAACAACCCCGACTCTCTCAGCCTCTCCTCACAGCAGAGGTGCTCCAGCGCTCTGATCATCTTCGTGGTCTCCTCTGGGGAGGAGACCCATACGAACCTTCTCCCTCAAATGACTTCTGTGGGGCCTGGGGTACCCCGTGAGCCCTCCCGGGATAGGAGTTTGAGGAGTGTTTGCTCTTGAAGGAAACCTGGTGGCCTCCGTGGTCAGAGCTGGACAGGACACCCCATGCCCTGGGTGAGCCCCCTTTGCAATGAGAAAGGAGGTGGGGGGATTCGCCACCGGCTTTCCCCACCGGCACGCCAGCTCCATGCCGCATCCCCGCGCCATGTCCCCGTGCTGCCCTCCCACACGCGTGGCCCCCGTGGTGTCGGGCAGGCGGGAATGGAGCCGATCAGGACAAACCTGACGGGCAGACACCTGCCCAAGGCGCGGGAGCCCTGGCTGCCGAGCACCCTTCGGGCTGCCGGTTGGGTCAAGGGAGCTCATTAAGGTTCTCATAATTAAGATAGCCCCTGTTTATCAGCACTGAGTGGTGACGGAAGCAACCCCACTTCCTCATTAGACATCGCATCCGCAGGCAAGCAAGTGGTGTCCGTGCGGGATGGGGTCGAATCAGCCCGCGGCTGCGGAGAGCAAAGGGACCCACGCAGGGCTGGTGGTGGGCACTGGGCTGGCTGTGACGCGAAGCGGGCATCTGCCAAGAGTGCCACAGCATCGGGACGGGCTCATGTGAAGTCCCTATAGGCCAGCGCTATGATGGAAAAGCTCTGCCTGGGTGTCCCCTGCCATCACGGAGGCTGCGTTTGTACTGGTCCCATTCCCTATTGGAGAAAAACCTGGCTGCAGTCCCCTCATTGCCCTGTCCCGGACATCCACCCTATGGGCACACCTGCCCTAACCCTTCTCATGCCCAAGCGCATCGCTGGCTTTGACAGCTCGCCGTGAAGCCTCTCTCAGCCCCTTTCTCCAGCCCACATCACAGCCATGGCCAGCGGAGCCCAGCCGGGCATTCAACTCCTATTTAAAGCGCAGGCAGGCAGGGTGAGGGGAATCCCTGCGGCACGGGGCCACGGACGGATGTAGCGCAGTGAGGACAGAGCCCAAAGCAGCCCCATCGCCCCGCGGCACCTGCCGGGAGCAGTGCCACAGCTGCTCTCACATCCTCCCACCACGTCTCGTGCCTTCCTGTGCGGAAATTGGGCGCGGGTTAGTCACTGGGAAGGGTGAGGGGCAGGTCAGCATCGCTGCGCTCCCCAGCATCCAGCTATTTCCTCCCATGACACCTTGCCGAGGACCTCAGGGCTGTTTACAAACGCCGGACCGTGGCATGGTCACAGCTGGGGAAGCAGCCAAGCCCAAATCTCACCCAGAATCGGCTGCAGGTGCTGCGGTTCCTCAGCCAAAAGCATCAGCCAGCAAATCCCTGGGAGCGGGTTTTGCCCCACCTCCCCCTCTAAACATCACTTTGAACCCATAGCTCCCGGGGAAGTCTTTTTGGAAAGCGCGATGCTCCAAATCATGGCACCTCACCTCTCGTTTTAGGTCGCTGGGAAAGCAAGACTTAACTGCGTTATCTGCCCAGCCGGTCATCCCGTGCCCTCCCTGTAATTTTTGGCCAGTTCCAGCGGGTTTAAGTGGGGACAGAGGGCTGAGAGCTCGCTGTTAATTAAACTGCTGTAAGTGTGAAGAGTGATGCCTCCCCAAGGTGCGAGCTCAAGGTTACAGGGTCCCAGGCTGCTGCCAGCCCAGCAGCACGCAGCGTGCGAAACCTGTGTGAGCATTGCCGTGAAGGGTGGTCTGAGGGAGGAGGAGGTGGTGAGGAAGGCCC
The DNA here is from genome assembly GCF_000708025.1 of Charadrius vociferus. Lineage (NCBI taxonomy): Eukaryota > Metazoa > Chordata > Aves > Charadriiformes > Charadriidae > Charadrius > Charadrius vociferus. The sequence goes on along the minus strand of NW_009647799.1, from coordinate 379,653 downwards.
TGGGGAGGAGGAGGAGGGACTGGGGCACCTCTCTGCCTGCCTTACCATTCCCACGGTGCTTGTCTGGGCATTTATTGCCCTCTTCCCCGTGCAGAGGCTCAGCTCTGCTTTGGTTAGAGCCTCAGGAGAGCAAAGGGCCAGCTGGAGCCTGGGGAGCCGAGCTACATCCATGGGGAACTGGCCGGCAAAAAAACCCACCTTGTTGAGCCGGGCCAGACCCCCCCCCCCCCCC
>NW_009647799.1:378676-379350 GCF_000708025.1 Charadrius vociferus | reverse complement strand
CAGGACCCCCCCCCAGCCATGCTGGCACCCTCCGGCAGGTCCCCTGGGCTCCATCCCCAGCTCTGTGCGCCCTGAGGAGGGGTTCACAGCACAGCCCACCCCCTCTGCGGGGGGCTCCTTGACCATGGCACCCTCCAACTCGCGCAGAAGATACCTGATGGCAAAGCACCGGTGATGAGCCACACATCGTCCCCCTCCATCCTCTCTCCTGGAGGTGTCCCCCGCCGGCTGCCCACTGTCCTTCTCAGCCCTCACCGTGCCTTGATTCCTCCAGGCTCGGCTCCTCTTGCCCTGTCCAAGCTGGAGAGATGCAGAAACGGTGTTAAATGCTCTTCAGTCCGGCGTGGAGCTTGAGCGGGCATGACCCCCCGTGCCAGCGCCGCTCTGCGCGTTGCTGGACATGATGGATGCGAGCTGGGGATGCTGGGGCTGCCCGGAGCTTTGCCGCTGGCGTGAGCGTGGGTCCGTGTCGTGCCAGCACCAGTGCCGGACACCCATCCCGCCAGGGCAGAGCCACCCACGGCAAACCCATAGTGTCGCTTTGCCCTCGCGTGTTGAAAGACCCTTTTGCTCCAGCGGGAAAGCCGGGATGCGCCCCCCCCCTCCCCAAACCTGCCCGGAGAGCGGACGGCGCTTGGGGAAACTGAGGCAGGCGGAGGGGAGGGGAAAAGGGG
>NW_009647799.1:375825-377880 GCF_000708025.1 Charadrius vociferus | reverse complement strand
CCGAGGGGCGGCGTGGGGACGCGGAGGGGCAGCTGGCGCCGTGCCGGGAGCGCTGCGCGGTGGTCGGGTCCCGAAGGGACAGGTCGGGGTCGGGGGTGAGGGGACGGGACAGACTGGGGGGGGTGAGCCACATCCCCGCAGGGTCACCTGGATCCACCCCCCCGCCTCCTCCACCCCGAGCCTGTGCACAGCCCCGGGGCCGGGGGTGGTTTCTGCCCCCTTTTCTCCTTAAATCGAAGGGGCAGCAGGGACATGGTCGCACCACGGGGGTCCTTTGCACGGATCCCCCCCCTCCCCTCGCATCGCTGTGGTTCAATAACTAGCAAAAGCTCCAAAGAACAGCATAAACCAAGAAAAAAAAATAGTCATTGCTGCTGATGCAGGCAGGACGGGAGCCAGGCACTGTCCCCAGCAGGTCCCATCCATCACTTGGGAGCAGGCGAATCCCCCCCGGGACCCTCCCGGGGCCCAACGGGGTCCCAGGGCGGATCGGAGGGGTCCGGGTGGCAGTTCCCTCTCCCTCCAGGAGCTGCCACCAGCTCGAAGGGGAGCGTTGGACTCGGGGACCAAGTCCCCCGGCTCCTGCAGTCAGGGCAGGGCAGGCTGGCATATATTTGAACATCTGAGCAGAGATTCAATTATATGCACTACTTCATTTATTTAGCTGTCCAGTCGCACTGATCAGACTTGGAAATTAAGAGGCATGCGGTTAGAGGGATCCTGTCAAATCACATTTAGCCCAGCTCTCCCTGGTTGGATTTTAAAATGCGGCTTTTTTACATGACCTGCAGCTACAAAACAACTTTCTGCTACTCTTCCTAAAGATTAAAAACAAATCCAGTGGAGAGGGGCGAGGGCGAAACCAGTTCCCTGGCTCTATTTCCAGCCTGAACTCTGCAGCTGTAAGTCTCCAAGCGGTTTAAAACCTTCGCCCTTTTAGCAGGCGGTGTGAGGGTGCCGGGGCGCGAGCAGCTCATCGCGCGGCGGGGGGTCTCGGGGGAGGCCGAGGAAGGAGGCCGGGAGAAGGCGGTGTGGGATTTTGCAGTTATTTTTCTAGCTGAGGGCCAGCAGGATTTGCGAACCTCCTCCCCCAGTTTGGGACAGAGCTAAAAATGCCTCTCGCCACACCCTGCGCTCGCACGCACCCTCACGTGCCGGCACCGCGGCGGCGTGTGCGGGACAGATAAGGCCGTGCCGGGAAGCTGCGTGCGAGTCCGTGCAGAGCAATCCTGCCACCCCATCCCTGCAGGGAAGGGAACTGGGGCAGTCACTGGTGATCCCATCCCGGTGTCATCTCAGCTCCAGCATCCTCTGGGATAAAAGCCCTGGAGAGAGGTGTGTGTGGAGGGGTTGTGGCGGGGAAGGTTTCCCCTCCTTATTTCACCCCAAGGGGAAAAAAATAAGTCCCTCAGCAGTGAATGACCCCAAAGCTGGCGCTGCCCGCAGCGTGCAGGGAAGTGTTCCACCCTGCAGCCGGCTGGGACGGAGCAAACCACCCCTGGGCTCGTGTCCCGATGGGGAAATCCAGCCCCTGGTTGCGGTAGGAAGCTGCCGTCGAGCTGCCGGCAACAGCCACGGCGCTGCGGTGTGTCGGCAGCACTGCTGGCAGCGAGCGGGACCCGGCCCTGCTGCAAGCCCCCTTTTTGGGGGACCCGCTCTCCATGCTCGTCCCCTCGCTGCGCAGGGGAGCGGAGGTGACACTCCACGGAGGGGGGATGCAGAGGGCATGTCCCAGTCCATCCCAGCCTCACGCCAGCTGGGCTCCTGGGCAGGACAGCCCTGTCCCCCGCCAGCCTGGCACGCTTGTTCCTTATGCCCAGAGAGTTTCCAGAAGGATGCGGCGACACGACGGAACAGCTGGGGCTGCTGATGACGGAGCCGCGGCAGCGTGGTCCCCACGTGAGCGTGGCCAGGACACGTGTCCCATGGGGGGACATGGGCTGAGGAGGGGGGAGAGCAGAGTTTGTGCACTGGCAGCAACAGGAGCCCCTTCCTCCTGCTGACTCAGTGTCTGCTCTGCTCTGCGTTTGAGGTTGAAAGCCGCCGCGCTGTGCC
>NW_009647799.1:373293-375461 GCF_000708025.1 Charadrius vociferus | reverse complement strand
CGGGAGTTTCGGGCAAGACCCGTGTCAGAAACGATGTGGCTGATAAGAAACACTGAGCATGTAAAAACTGTATTTAGGTGCTCGAAGTGCCTCGTGCTCTCACTCTGCGCCTTCCGCGGGGTGGGAGAGAAAAGCCCCCCATCACCTGCCTCCAGCAATTGGGGCTTGAGCATGAACTGGGGGCTTGGCTGTGTTTGTCAATAAGGGGGTTTTAGTGCCGGCAGTGAGCGGGGAAGGCTCCGGAGGGGAGGGAGCGGGACCAGCCCAGCCCCGGGGTTGCTGCCCCTTATCCCCGACCCGAGCTGGGGTGGCCTCTGCTCACCGCGCTTCACCGCCGTCCCCGAGGGCAGCTGGTCCCCTCGCGTCTGGCGCCCACTGATAAGGGGCTGGGGAGGGTGGGGGGCAGCCGGCTGCTTCCCCCGGCCATGGGTGACAGTGGGGAGAGCCAGCCCAGGGCCAGCACCCCGCCCCAGGCTCAGCCCTGGCTCACGGGAGAGCCTTTGCTCAGGACTCGGTGGCAGGTCCCAAAGCAGCCGGTGTGGGGACAAGGAGGCGTCCTGGAGGGTGACGGCCTCACCAGGTCATTCCCAGGGGCAGAAAATCAGCCTGACGGCACGGAAATCAGCAGAGCTCGGTGTGCTCCCAGGGCTGGGACGGGCACGGAGATGGGATGCTCCAGGCTCGTCTCCCCACAGGGCAGCTTGTGGAGCGTTGCCAGCTGTCGGGGAAGCCCTGGCGTGGCCGTGAGCGGTGCGATGCTGGGTGTCACCCCAGGCAGATGGCACCCTTAGGGACCTCCATCGCCCCAGGCTCCCCTCTCCCTGTCTCCATCCCCAGTGTGGGCAGCAGGAGGGGTTTTAGCTGAAAAGCACTGCCTGTGTGTTCAAACAGCTGAAATCGAAGCGTGTGGACGAGGCGAAGGGCAGGCGGCTCGCCCCAGCCCCCCTGCCCCGGGTTAGCGGGGGGGTTCCCAGCCCGGGGCAGTGCTGGGAATCGCTGTCTGCTTTGGTGACTCAGCTCCTGACAGAGCAGCTCTATCTGCTGAGTCAGCAGGCGCAGCCCCCATGCTGTCCCGTCAAGCCCACGCACCCGGACGATCACCCGCTCCCCCCCTGGGGGCCAGATCGCGGCTTAGGGGCCCAGCGCTGGGGGGGGACACCCCCTCATCCCCCCCAAAACTGGCTTCACACTCCAGAGCTGAAGCATTCCAGGGACACTGCAGGAGCTCGAGGCACGCTGCCTTGCTCATTTCAGGACTGGGGGTGCCCAAGCAGCACCCAGGGGTCCTGCCCTCAAACACGCTGCCACCAGCTCCCCGGGATGCCATCGCTCCGCTCGTCCTACCTGCGCCTCCCTCGCAGGGCAGCTGCAGCCCCGGCTCAGCCCGTCCCCCGGCGTGGGGACCACTGGGCTTTGGGCTCGAGCAGAAGGATGCAGACCCCCGCCAAGCTTGTAATTACAGCCCAACCGGGGCCCTCGTGCGTGAAATGTGAACCCCGTGGGGAGCAGGGGAAGCAGAAGAGTCCGTCTGCCGGCGCAGGTGTCTGTCCTGGCCCTGCTCCATCTGGGGTGGATGGGAGGAACTGAGATCTTGAGTCCCTCTGGCCCCGCTCCCCCCGTCCTTGGCTCGCTGTGTGTTGTGGGGCTTGAGCCGTGTCGTGAGCCGTGGGGTCCAGCGCGGAAAGCTCACAGCCGAGGGTGGCTGGGGCCAGGTGGCCCTGGGGAGGTTGGGCTTCAAACCTTTTTGCTTCCATCTTTCTTTCCTCGGCGTGTCTGAAAGCGCAGCCGGTGGTACCCTGCTGCCCTGGGACGCGCAGGGACGCTCGGTGCTGCAGAGCCCCATCTCTGCTGGAGCATCATCGGGTTGCTGCGGGACTCTGGCCTGGGCGTAAAGCATCCCTGCTCATTGCGGGAGAGTTCAAAGATGAGTCCCTGCAGGACCCCGTGTCCCCATCTCGGCCACCTCCCCTGCTTCCCCAGCGGGGACCCTCCATCCCTGCTCACCTCCTGCTGGTAGGGATGCAGCCGGGGGAGCTTGTGAGGACCGGGGGCAGGTCCCCGTCCCGCGGAGCCGTGGCAAACGCTGCCCCGGCTCACAAAGCCCTCCCTGGGCAGCACCACGGCCCCGCTGCCCTGACCCCTCCTCTCCCCCTCTGCCCAGGTGACAG
>NW_009647799.1:371511-373248 GCF_000708025.1 Charadrius vociferus | reverse complement strand
CGGTGCCGGCCGCGCGCTCGAGGACTTCCAGGCGGTGGTGCAGCCCATGCTGGCCGAGGCCGAGATCGCCACCACCGTCTTCATCACCGGTGAGTCCGCGAGCAGCTCCCTCACCTCCTCCTCCCTTCCCAGGACCCTACCTGGGTGCTGCTGCCCCGGATGGGCTCCTCCAAGGACCTTGTACCCCCAACACCGCCACGGCTCCGGCTCCCGCGGGGATGGTTTGGACAACACGGTGGGTGGGCTGTCACAGGTGGAGTGGCCAAGGGTACCAGGGGACATGGCTGCACTCAGTAGGGGTGACTGCCTCACCCCTGGCTGGGACCCCCGTGGGGCCAGCGGGGCTGGGGGCACTGTATGGGGGGTGGCAGCTGGCAGGGCAGAGGGATGGAGGGTGATGCTCGACTCTCTGCTTTCCCCTGCAGAGAGACCCCACCACGCTCATGAGAAAGTACGGGATGAGGACCTGTCGCAGTGGGACACGTTGGTGGTCATGGCCGGGGATGGGCTCCTGTATGAGGTGAGAGGGGCACCGCGGGACATCCCCCTGGGGTGGGCACAGAGCCGGGAGGAGAGGGATGCCTGGGGCAGGAGCCCACCTTTGAGACACGGAGGCGGGCAGGGAACGGCAAAGGAGAGATGACACCCGGCTTGGAGCAAAGCGGGGCGGCCACGGCCGTGGTTCTGCCCTGCACGGGGACACCGCAGACCCTGCTCCCCCCGAGCTGCGTGGGGACCACCGGGGTCCTTGCACGACCCTGGGTGCCACCAGCTCCCTCGGTCCCTGCAGGTGGTGAACGGGCTCATGGAGCGGCCAGACTGGGAAGACACCATGAAGAAGCCGCTGTGCATCCTGCCGGGGGGCTCCGGGAACGCCCTGGCCGCCTCCATCAACCACTACGCAGGGTGAGCCCCGGCCCCGCGGGGGCACCCACTGCTGGCACGTGGGGCTGCGCTGGCACCGAGACCGGGGCGTGAGGGAAGCGAAAGCCCTGGGAAAGGGTGCTGGGATGCCCAGCACGGGGATGCCCACCTGGGGTCCCCCCCCAGTTCCCGCAGCACCAATCGGTCCCTGCGAGCATCAGCTTGCATCCCCGCGTCCCCAGCTGCCCCCATGGCCTTTCTCTTCTCCGGGCTCTGAGTCTGGCACAGATTTACCCCAAAGGATCCACTCCTGAGCACAGCCGATGCTGCTGCACAGCGGGGGGACTGGGATTGCCCTGGCCCAGCAGCCCCAACTCAGTTCCCTCTTTCAGGAGCTGGTTTATCCCTCCCACCCCCAACAAAACCTCTCTCAGGAGCTGCCCCTGAGGGACACTGTCACCCAGCTGGGATATGTCCCAGCTGTAACACAGGGATGAGGGTGGCACATGGATGCTGGGACAGGAGGAGAGGTCCTGAGCCGGGTCCAGCGCAAACTCACCTTCTCCATCCCTCGCAGCAACGATCACGTGGCCAAGAAGAAGCTGCTGACGAACTGCACCTTCATCCTGTGCAAGGGGCTGCACACGCAGATGGACCTGGTCTCGCTGAGCACGGCCTCGGGCAAGCGCCTCTTCTCCTTCCTCGGCTTCGGCTGGGGCTTCATCTCAGATGTGGACATCGACAGCGAGAAGTACCGCCGGCTGGGCAATGCCCGCTTCACCCTGGGCACCCTCCAGTGCCTGGCCAAGCTGCGGGTGTACCAGGGCCGCCTCTCCTACCTGCCCGCCCTCCCCGAGCAGGGCACCCCCCCGG
>NW_009647799.1:368540-370660 GCF_000708025.1 Charadrius vociferus | reverse complement strand
AGAAATGCAATAAATATTTAGCAATTGAAAAAAAAAAAAAAAAAAAAACACAACCCAGAAATTCCCTCCCCCGGGTATTAAATGCGAGCTCTCGGTGGCCATCAGGGGTGCTGTCACCCCGGGCTGGGGTCACACGCAGCCCGGCCACGCGGCCGTCAGGACGGGTTTAGCTCAGCGCTCCCCGGCAGCCAGACCGCTGTCACCTCGGGGCCAGGACCAGCGCAGAGCCACGGCCCCAGGAGATGCCCCGGAGGCAGGACATGGGGCAGCGCTGCCACCAACGCAGCCGTTGACGGGGTGCGCCGGTGGCTCCTTGCCCAGTGTCACACTGGGGCAGCTGGAAGGCAGAGCTCAGCCCCCGCCGTGATGCTTTGGGACGTCGTGGGGAAGGTTCGGTGCCTGCGAGGGAGGGAAGGGGGCAGAGGAGAGGGGTTTTTTTTTGGAACTGAGGGGTTTGGCTTTCGGCCAGGAGCAGGGACCCTACAGGGAGCTGACACATCCCCTTTCCCAGGCTGGAGCCTGCAACAGGTCCCTGCCCCCAGGGCTTGCCTGGAGGGGGTGGGGGGGAAGAGCACTGAGCCTGTTTGGTATAAAATTGCAGTAATTAAGCCTCATTTACAGTGCTGGAGTACAAAGTAGAAGAGCAAACAGAGGTGGCTGTTCGCATTTATTCATCTGCAAACTATGCAATTAGGATGGCAGAGCTGGGAAAGAAGAGCACGATTGTTCCCCCCCCCACCTCCTCCCACCAGCCCCGCTCCCTCACGGGGAGCCGAGCTCGCCTTCCCCGGCCAGCAAAGCAGCCAGCAGCTGGGAACCACCTCTCAAAATACAGTTATTTCCCCTCCGTGGCATCGGGCCAGGTGTAAAAAGGGACTCAGCGATGCTCTGCTGAACTCTCTGACCGTGGGGAAGGGCTGCGGGGAGAGCCCGGGACAGGGGATGTGCCCAGAGCTCTCGGCTGCCTCCGCCAAACCGGAGAGTTCGCCGGAGCAGAGCTGTTGGGGTTTGCGGTGCCCGAAAAGCTCCCCCTGGTCTGCCCCGGCCCTCTCCCAGGGAGAGCAGCACTGTTCACAGCAGTGGGTTGTCCCCTTTCCTAGGTTTTGCTGCGCAAATATCTCTTCCTAGACCCAACCGCTTCCAAAACCCATCAGCCAGTTCTCCTCCAGGAGCCCCGGGATCCCACTGGGCAGCCCCTCGCTCCCGACAGCCCGGGGAGGCAGCGGCTGCCACGCACACGGTGAGAGGCCGATTCTTGCTGGTTGTGAACAAGGACAGACCTCAAGAAGAGGGTTTAGGAACGCGCCGCTCCCAGCCCTTCGCAAATCCAGGCCCACGCTTTCAACCACCGTCATACAAATGACCCCGAGGAGTCCCTGGACGGGGCTTGGAGCACCCTGGGCTGGTGGGAGGTGTCCCTGCCCAGGGCAGGGGGGGTGGAACTCAATGATCTTCGAGGTCCCTTCCAACCTAAAACTGTCTATAATTCCATCCCATCATCATTAGTGTTATTCTAATGTAGAAAATCTTATTTCGTTTTCAAAGAGAAAACTTCAACTATCTCCGTTATTCTCGTGCTAAGAAAACATTGTGCTGAAGTTGCCAAGAAATCAAGCCCGGGGTAAAACCGTGTTGCAGATAAGTAGGTGTCCCAGAAGGGACAGGCAGGACCACCAGAGAGCTGCTGTCACCCTCTCTTCCCTCACCAGCGGGACCACTCAGGGACACGGTTTAGCAGTGGACTTGGCAGCAGCAGGTTTATGGTTGGACTCGATCTTAAGGGTCTTTTCCAAACGAAACGATTCCGACTCCTACAGAGCCATAGGGGGGGAAAGATCAGTGAGGGTTAAACACATCACCGGCACCGGGGAGGTGTGGGAATCCCTCGGGAGGGACAGGAATCCCTCGGCTCCAGCAGCCCGGACATGAGCCTGCGTTTGCAGAGCTGACGCGTCTCGGCACACACTTACCTGTGGCTCCGGCGAGCGGCCGCAGAGGCAGCACGAGCCCTCCCTGGCCTCATCCAGCCGGGGCAGCAGGCAAGTGAGCCGCGGTACACGCCGAGCCGCCGGGCAGCCTGCAGGCACCACGCACCAGCAAAGAGCACGGAAAATAAAATA
>NW_009647799.1:366176-368527 GCF_000708025.1 Charadrius vociferus | reverse complement strand
GGGCACCCCCTCGCTGCCAGATCTGCTCCGCTCCCCTCCGCAGTCGGCTTCAGCCAGCGGGACCCCGTCCAGCGCAGACCCCGCGCAGCGACGCGCGCCGGGGAGCGGGCAAGTGCCCAGCGCGGCAGCAGGGCGGGGGAAAGAAAGAGACAACAGTCAGAACTACTCACAGAGGCAAAATTTAATGGCAAGTCATCTTCCCTCCTTTATTACACCTTGGTTAGCCAAACAAAACAAAACAAAAAAAAAAAATTCTGCAGGTAAAAAAAGTTTTAATGGTCACACAGCACTTTATACATATATCGTAAGCAACCAAGCATCCACATCTGCACGTGAACGACACACCTCTAAGCATGGCCTCAATAGTCAGGTCTTTTTTTTTTTTTTTTTTCCTCTTCATTTTCATTAAATACTGTACAGAATCAAGGCTACAAACTGATTTTGTAATGCTTCTTCCCCAACCCCCAGCACTTAAAACAGTTACAGGCTGCTCTCATTTGTACATCACACAGTCGTGTAGCCAGTTTTAAGGCTAACAATATGCATCATGCTTTGGCTTTTTTTTTTTTTGTGTGTTTTTTTAATTATTTTCTTTTTTCTTTAAGGTTTTAGCCTTTTAAATTTTGTTACCCTTAAATATTACATACATACACAAAAAATTACATAGCTGCAGTGCGCTCACCACCAACCTCATCACCCAGGAGCTTCACATTATCAAAAGCTTTAGAAAATTTGTAAACCTCTGTGCACGCTTCGGTTTGGGACAGCCGACTACAGGGAGCGAGCGATGCCAGGGGTAGCGGCGGCCAGGGAGCAGCGTCCCCTTTCCAGAAGGCCAATACGCACCTCCTCGGTAGGAAGCCCCGGGGAACCTGTGCAAAAGCTCTCGATTAAGATCAGAGGAAACAATGAGACTTCGTGGGTGAAGGGAAGGACTCGCGGGGCGCACCCCGCGCCAGCAGCCGTCCCAGCCCCTGCCAACCGCCCTCCCCTCGAGGTGAGAGCTGCAGAGAGTAAAGGGGGGGCAAAGCAGCGAACGCCAGAGCTCCTCCATCCCTTCACCCCCAGCTCAGCCCTAAAGGGTTTTTCTCCCTCCCTCCATGGCCGGCGGCGTTAAGGACGGGTCGCAGCCGGCACAGGGGACAGAGGAAGTTGGCATCTGTAGATCACCAACCGCAATTTTGTCTGGTGAGTAAGAGGTTTAAGTATTTGTGGAAGGACCCCCCCCCCCTGCCCTTCCCCTGCCCTGAAGCAACAGCCTCACCACCCCTCTGCCCCAATCCGCCCTTTATATTTCGGAGACGCCCCCGCTCTTCGCTCAAAGGGATTCATTCATTCATTCAGCACCAGCCACAGCCAGCAAGCGGCCGGGAGTTAGGCGCGTGCGGTTGGTTCGTGCTGCCCTGTCTGTGGCTCAAAGCATCTCTCTGCACCCTGGATGGGGGTCTGCCATGCTGCCAGACTCTCCTGCCCGCCGGGCAGCGAGGGCTCCCGGTGCCGGAGCCAGAGGTGCAGCGCAGGCGATCCACCCGCAGACCAGTGCTTCAAGAGCTCCACAGGTCCAGGTCTTCGTTCACAGCCAAGCTCCGCTTCCTCCAGAGCGCTGGAACGCACCTTCTGAAATCCCGGCAGCGGATGGTGACACGAGAAGGGCTTTGCGCAGCCAACCCCTTGGCTCCGGAGCATCACGGGGGCAGCTGGAAATAGCCGGCGCAAGGAGCCGGGTGGGGGGATTTGGGCCAGCGGGTGCAGACCCCGGTGTTTCCAGGAGCAGAAAGCACTGTGCAAACGTGCCGAGATTCGCCCGCTGTTCTCCGTTTCGAAAGAAGGCGGCCAAATCCTGGCCCGGGGTGGGGGGAAGGGAATGCAGCCATATTGAGCAAGAGCCAAGGAGAGTTTTGTCTCCATCCTTCCCTCTGGCAGAGCTGTCTGCTCTGCCTGACTCCTCCCCGGGCAGCCCGGCACCACCGGCTCCCTGTGCCGGCTGCAAGGACCGAGGGATTCTCCCTGACCGACCGTGCTCCACATGGATGCTAAGCGGGTGCTTCTCCAATGCCTAAACATTGGGCAAATGCAGTAGTGCTGGAGTGCCGTCTCCCAGCTCCAGAAGTGAAAGTAAGTGCGTGCACACAGAAAGGCTTGCTTCAGGAAGGTGGCTTGACCAGGAGACTCTGGCAAGTCACTGCTTCAAAGTGCTCACGGTCACCAGCTCAGACAGCTTTCTGCTGTTGAAACACAGGCTGATCTCACCAGCCGTCTCCCAGAGCCGCAGTTGAGATCAGGGATAGTATGTGCTGCGCCCACAACGCTGCCGGCCACAGCGGACCCAGGCCACCACGGGAAACGGCTGG
>NW_009647799.1:320733-365964 GCF_000708025.1 Charadrius vociferus | reverse complement strand
TCACCCCGGCCCCACCGGCTCCCTGTGCCGGCTGCAAGGACCGAGGGATTCTCCCTGACCGACCGTGCTCCACATGGATGCTAAGCGGGTGCTTCTCCAATGCCTAAACATTGGGCAAATGCAGTAGTGCTGGAGTGCCGTCTCCCAGCTCCAGAAGTGAAAGTAAGTGCGTGCACACAGAAAGGCTTCAGGAAGGTGGCTTGACCAGGAGACTCTGGCAAGTCACTGCTTCAAAGTGCTCACGGTCACCAGCTCAGACAGCTTTCTGCTGTTGAAACACAGGCTGATCTCACCAGCCGTCTCCCAGAGCCGCAGTTGAGATCAGGGATAGTATGTGCTGTGCCCACAACGCTGCCGGCCACAGCGGACCCAGTCCACCACGGGAAACGGCTGGCAAGGGAAGGAATTGATAACAGTTCGCACCAGTGTCTGATGCGCTCTAGTTGCTGGCTGAGTAACAGCACAGGAACGGTCACAAACTGCTGCTGCTACAACAGGACCTCATCACGACACGACAGCTCCTTTCCCTTGGGCGACCCTGGCTCAAAGAGCTCCGAAATACCCATCTGCAGCCAACCGCTGGAGAAGCGGCAGCCATGCCAGGTTCACCATCCAGACTAGCTGCTAGATCTACGATACGCCCCAAGATCACTCGCTGGCGCCCGCCCAGGCGATGCCGAGATCCGGGGGTAGGCGTAGCGCTGTGTGACAGCCAGGATGGCTGGGAACCAAAGACGCGGATACCTAAGCAGTAAGGGCAGACCCCCGAATCCCGTGTGTTTCTAGAAGACAGGCATGCACGGTGGGGAAAGGGAAATTTCACCTTGCTCTGGAGAAGTAGTGGGGATGGCTAGAATTGCTTCCAGAAGACCGAGCAGAAGTTGCAGAACTGGATGGAAACCCCGCGGCACTACCAGGGCAGCACAAGCGCTAGCGCAGAGCTCTGGTTCTGCCTACCAAGTCCTGATCAGAAGAACCTTGTAGCTTTCGGTGAACAACTAAGACTAGAGCAACTCCGTATGGTGTAGACAACTTCAACGCGAACACAATCCAATGTCTAAGTACGTATAAGCTGGGGTAGACTTCATAAAACTCATGGTAACACGGAGAAAAATGAGAGACCGGGAGGGCATCGCCCTTCGCTTCCAGATACTACAGCAATCGCTTCTCCTGGCTTGAATCCCACCAGAACAAACTGCTGGGCGTAGCGCTGGGTGGGAAGAGTCCTTTGTGGCGGAAAGGTGCCCCAAGATGAAAAGTGCAGAGGGAACGTGGCTGCAAGACTGCTTCTGTGCAGGTCTCAAATCTTACCATTGCAGGGTCAAACTCGCAAGAGGAGCACGTACATGGAACAGGGGGAAGGAAGAAGGGCTGGGGGCAAAGAGTTATTCATGCTTAGACAACCTTGCCTCAGAGGCGCAATCAGGCCTACCACCTTCTTTGGAACAAACCAAGCTGAGGAAGAAAAGCTGGAAGGAGAAGCCAGTTTACTGATAACAGCGTTTGCCAATTTCCTTTCTGTTGCTTTCCCTTCTCCCCTGCACCTGCCTGTCCCTAACCTCAGGGTTTATTTGTCCTCTGTCCACTCTGGGATATTGGCCCCTGCTAAGGCAGCCCGGTACTGCTGCAAGACACCGCGGATGCTTTTAATGAACCCCTTGGACAAAGGGAAGAGAGGGAACCCGATATCAGGGTAGCTGGAAGGAAACTCCTTTAGCTCTTTCTCCTTTTCTTTGGTTTCACACTAGGCTGCAAGGCAGAGTCCTGGGCAGCCTTCCCCTCGTCCGTTCGGTCTCTGGCCAGGTCTACCCCCCTGGCTTGGCCTGTGCTCTCCGAGTCTGAGTACTGTTGGAGATCACCGACGTTGGGCGTCGAGGTCGTGAACTCCGACTCGTCCAGCTCCTCCTTCCCATCGAGTGCCGAGTCGGAAAGCTCGGCGGCCGCCCCCTGCTCCGAGCTGCTGCCGTACTCCCCCAGCGATCCCGCATTGTCTCCGGGGCTCTCAGCCAGGGTGCCGCAGGCGGAGAGAAGGGAGGCAGAATCTGCCCCGTTGGCCTGTTCGTGGCTCCGCTCCACCAGCTCGTTTGTCTCCAGCCAGGACTCGATGCGGGACACCAGGCGCCAGCCGTTGCAGCGAAAATGCTCACGGATTTCATGCTCAAAGACTTCCACCGGCCTGCGCAGCAGCTGCATCATGGACTGCACCACCCGGATGAGGGTCATCTCGTTGTAGCAGCGACTATTCTCATAGCCCTCCTGGAGGCCCCGGTCACTGTCAAAGCCCGCCTCGTTGTAGTAGGGCTCATTCACTAGGATGAGACCTGCCAAGAAAAGGGGAGACCGAGGGGTTAAGGGAGGAACTTTACTGTGAATCGCCAACCAAGGTAGACACAGCCGGGCCCCGATTTCTGCCAAGGGGGTTGAGGTTGGAGGGTCACAGCATGGCCTCGCTGAGGCATCACGCCAGCTTCACCTGCAGCCACACCAATGCAGACAGCCCAAAGTGCGGGGAGGGGACCGCAGGAAAGCCGTGCTTTGAGTTCAAGCAGGTAGCAGAGGGCAGGCTGGACAACCAGGAACCTGCAAGATGCACTGGGGTGGTATCACAAGGGGAAGCACTCGTGTGAACGGGTCTGTGGCCTAATGCTAGGGCAGTGGGGATCTTGGACACGGCCAAGAGTGGCACTCAAGATCCTTGGCTGGCAAGAATCGTCCTCCACCAGTGCGATGCAGAGGGCATGCGACAGCAGAGTAGGTTCAAAAGAGCAGAAGGGGAAAGGTTTCACTGCTCCTTTCCCTTACCTCCTCCCCAGCAAAAAAGCCCACAAACACACCCAAAGCTTTTTTTTTTTTCCTTAGGTTTTTTTTTTTTCTCCTCTTAATCAGAACAAAGGCCAATCTCTGGTAACCAGCTTTGAGCTGACTGGGTCCTATCCTATCCAGCATAGTCCCATCAGACAGTGCATCTCTGAGACAGTGAATACCATGACAAGTCACCCATACAGGGCTTTCTCCTGCTTGCTTCTGGTCTAATGTAATTACATGTATGTAGCAATGGCACCAGTACGGCCAGGCTGCTGCCTGCCTGCCACAAACTGCATTAGAGCTGGTAGAGGTGAGATCATGAGTCTCTCAAAGCCCAGGCGGCAGGAGGGGGAGAGGAGATTTTTCACTAGCGCCAAGTTGCTCCCCTTAAAACATTTAGTATTTCGTTTTCTAAATTTGGATCCTCAGCTTTGTAAATGAGAAAAGGCTTTTCTCTTGCTGTCATTCCCCCACAGGAGGATACAGGTGGACTGTGAGACTTCAGAGGAGCACGAGTCGCCTGTGGACTCGAGGCAGGAGCCCTTGCTCTGTGTCAAAGGTTTCTCAAGTCACATGCCTGGGCTCCCCACACAGAAAGTTGGCCTTGAGGAAGAGATTTGATTTAGTCTGTCTGCTCTCAAACTCGATATGGCAGGGCAAAGCCCCATGGCAGGAAGCCCTAGGGCCGGTCTAGACACACCCCTGATTATTCTCTGCTTTGGAAGGAGCATAAACACCATCACCATGTGCAAAAACATGCCCAGTGTAGGATGGGCGGGTGACTCAGTGGGGATAAAAAACAGTCCTGCGAATGAAACCCAGTTTAGCAGCTTCCACTAATTTCAGTAACTGGCTGAGCACACAGTGGTTCACCTTTGTCAGCTCGGAACAATAAGGAAAACAGCTCTGTGCTTAGCTGCTGCAGTGAGAAGGGAAAGCATTGTATCAGAGACCTGGGATGCAGCCAAAACTCAGGGCATGAGAAAAGCTTGCACCTGCTTCGACTGATGAACTGGAGAGATAAAGACACTGTTTTGTCCAGCAAGGTGAGAGCAAAAGGCAGCACTAACCCAACTGGGGTGGCAGACCCCAACTGTGTGTGTCCCCGCCCCCCCATAAGCTTGCATCCCCTCCTCCCCCCGCCTTTTCCTGTCCCACAGGCTCTGTGGGAGCATTTACCTTGGATGGAGATGAGTACTTGAAGGAGACTGGATTTACTGGTCCACCTTTCTGTCCCCTGAAATGCACATATGAACATATTAAAGTGCTGAAGCAGCACCAGTTTGCTCTGTGGTAACTCTTAGATGAAGCGAGGCCCCAGCTCCTCTGCATTCCTATCGCCAAGATCCTCTGGCTGGCAGCAGGACAAGGGACTGACTCGACAAGCACGTGATGTGCTAGCGTCCCATTGTACCAATCCATCTCTCCATTACTTTTTGCCAGCACCGCACCCCATCAGAGCAGCTCTGCCTGGAACGCCGTAACCCTACTCAGCAGACACCCCTTTCCCAGCCGCCCTGTCGATCTACCTGCCCAAACCACAGCATTTCCCTGGCTCCGTTTATTCCAAGTCTCCAGTTGGACTTTGTGCCACACTACCTGATTTGTCTGTAATGTGGGAGACAGGGACCCAAACCACAGGAGAACACCCCATGCCGGTGTTGGCATCTGCTCTGTCCAACCGTGACACAGCCCGGCCGGTCTGTGTCATCAAGGAAGGACAGACAAGAGCCAAATACAGTCCCAGAAGAACCCAAACTACACCCGTTACCTGCACCAGACATCTAAAACAGAGCCCAAAGCCAGAGCTATCCCTAGCTCAAGCACCACCTGACACCAGAAGCCACCCAGGGCTCTCAGCCTGGTGGGAAGTGGCTTGTTCCAAAAGCAGCATGGCACAACCACTGCCCCCAAAGACAGGCGGACGAAAGCGTTACCTTGCCTATCCACGTCCCCAGGAGGCTGACACACACTTTGCCGTTGTCATACAGGTTGGGATTCAGTCTCCCGCTGCACTGAGAGAGGTAGCGGAAGAGAGGCGGGACAGCAGGGTAGATGTTGGGGAGCTGGATATCGAAGAGAAAGAGGCCATCTTCATAGGGTGTGCGCGTGGGGCCTTTTATAAGTGCTGAGAAGAGATCCTGTGGAGAGAGGCAATATAAGCCAGGCACTACGAAACATCCTCTTACCTTGGCAGGGTTGTATTTACACAGGGCGAGGAGGAGGATGTGATTAACTCAGCCCTTGCAAGAGTCAGCTCAAGCAACGCATCTCAGGACACCTTCCCCTTAGAAGCTGCACTTCTACCACGGCCTGACGGCAGACCAAACCTTCAGACCTGAAGCAGAGCTCCAGAGGACAGCCAGCGATCCCCAAGCTGCTTCCCTGGTTACATCAGCCCCTTGCTGACTCAGTGGGACAGGCAGCCCAGCGGGCAAAGCACCCGACATAGGCTTCCTGCAACGAGGAGCTCCCCCGTGTTTGTCACCCCGACTTGGAGAATGCGAAAGCAGCCGGTTACGGTAATTACAGCCATATTTTGCATGCTGCACACATTCCTGCAGCTCTAATGCAAGGGATTAAGGCTAAGCAGGGAATTCCAAAGAAAGCAATCCGGATGCTGAGCCCAGCACTAACGCAGGCATTTGAGAGCAGACACTTGCCATTCGATCCTCGAAAGTTTTAACCATGATGCCATCAGGCAGGGAAGTGGCCAGGAGAGCCATCTCTTTCCGCACAGTGCTAAAGAACTTCTTTGCTTCTGGGGGTTGGAACTCCATTTTCTTGAAGGCATGGGTATCTGTGGGGCAAGGAGGAGGATAGAATTAAAGTCTGCCTTAGGAAACCGCCACAGGTTCCTTGTGAAGGCAAATCTATCCACGTGTTAAAGCTGTAATTTGGAAGAAGAGAGTCAACTTGCTTTGGTGCTGAGCCAGCCTAGAGATTATTTGACTTTTTCCCCCCACACTGTACAGCAGCCACAACCTGCACCTCCTGTCTCACGGTCCCCCACAACATTGTCCCTGTGCCCCACAGCTGGGACAATGATGCATCGCACAAAGTGATGACCCTTTCTCTGCGATAGCTAAGCATAGCTCCCCATCTTTATTTCTACTGAACCTGCAGGTTCAGCACAGTTTGGCCTTTCCCTTCTCACGTCTGGCCCAGCTGCCTGGCTCGACGAGCACCTTGGACTCCACTGTCACCTATATTTCACACAACCAGATGCTCCTCTTTATTTTTGGCTGATTAACATTGGCACAAGCGAACAAGGACACTCACCCACCGAGGACACCCAGCACAAGAACACCAGCTGTTCCTGCTCCGCTTCTCAACCAATCCATCCCCGCAAAAAAGCCTGAACAAACCCTGCAGTTTTCAAGAAAGTATCTGCAATGGAAAGCGACTGATCTCCACAGCCCTCCGAAATTAGTCACCGACATGGACAGAGGGGAAGCCCACTTCTGTGGCTTGAGAAGTCACAGTAGTGCCCAGAGATGCCATCTAAAAGCCAGGTTTAGGTCCTAGAACAGATTGTGCTACAGAAGTTGCCTTCATTTCTCCTCCCCAGTTAAATGAGCTGTGAAAAGAACTAGGAAGAAGAGAGGATACCCAATCCAAAAGGCCTAGAAGCAAAGGTTTTGGAGGAAGAAACACTGAAGGACAGCAATGAAGGACAGAGTATTCCACACTGGTCTGAGCTGACACACTCACCTGGAGCATACTCCAACACAGAGAAGACTTCTCCCTTGGCACTGGTGAAGGTGACTCCAGGCTTGCCTCCACTCTGCTGGCAGAGCACTGGTGTCTCACTGGGCCACTCCGACCTCACTGGTGTCTGCGCCTCTGCTTTTTCTTCTTTCTTCTCTGTCTCCACCATAGCTTCCATCTTTTCCTCCTCTGCAATAGCCACATTATCCAAGGTCTTCTTTAGATTTTCCTGCAGCTTTTTAATATCGTCCAAGAACTTCTTCTCCCGAGTGGGTTTTTCCAGCTCCACAGTTGGGGAGGTAGGAGAGCCAGTCAGCAGCTGCTCCACAGTCATATTTTTCAGGCTTTCCAAGATCTTGATAGCCTCCTTCAGTTCCCGGAAGCTCTTTGGGGCTCCGTCCTTGCCAGCTTTCTCTGCAGCAAGATCTGCAACTGCCATAGCCACAGCTCCCTGGACTTGTTCCTCTACTTTTTTCACCTCCTCTACTGGTGGCTCCTCAGGCTCTAACTCCTCAATTTTTGGGTGGTCATCTTCCATGAGGCCATTGTCTGTCTCCCAGCTGTCGCTTTCATCCTCCCACTCAGAGGATGCCCCGCTGGTGCTGCCGTCAACAGAATCGTAGTCCGACTCCTCAATTTCTGATTCAATATTGTATAAGTGCTAAAGGAGAGCAGAATTACAAGAGACTTAGGCTGAAGCACAGTTTTAGTTGTTTTTAAATGCAAGTCAGTTCTCCCCATGAAAAGGGAGCTTCCATCTAGGATTTGTTGAGCTGTTTCAACCCTTTCCATCTACACAGGGTGGACTGTGTTTGATCCGAATAACATGCTCAATGACTGGCACAGATTATGAATCGGCATAGCCCCATCGTCCAGTTTTCAAAGTAGGGCATTGGGGGAAAACTAGGGCAAGTTCTAGACGGGCTGCAGCCATCCCAGTGGCTGGGATCCAGCCAAGGAGAGCACACAGGCGCCAAACAGCTACCTGGATGCCCCGGGGTTTCTGAACGCAGAGCTAGTTCAGAGGTATTGGGTATCGTGTGCAGAGTTAGTATTTCTGGTCCTGCTTCTGCACCAACAACTGTGTTGGCACTGAGCCCTGGTTTGGCTGCCTCCGCACTCCATCCTTCCACAGAGACAATGCTGGAACCAGGAAAACATTCTCATACCAGCTTTCTTCTGTGGCCCACACTACTTGCCGTCATAGCTCTGCTACACTGCTTTAGCTGTTTTATGTCACTGCTGCTTAAAATTCAGCTGGGACAATGAAGCCTAACCCAAGCTGCTGAATAAGCTCTTACTTAAAACATTCTCTTCCCCTTCATTATTGGAAGCTGGACCCATCCACACTCCATCTAGCCTCATCTCTTATAATTATGCTTTTGCACATGCTACGTCTCTCACAAGGTCCTGCTGCAGAGGCTTATAGATGTACTCCAGCTATGGGCTCCAACATCGAAGCAGTGGAGCAAGAACGACTTCATAGGGCTGTGTTAGGAGTTAGAAGATGGAGTATTTTATCCACAGGCTTCTGACACTTGAATGACAGCCCAAGAATCCTCTTAATCTTGCTAGATCTGACCCCAGAGGCTAAAGCACATGGACACTCAGTCATCTTGTCAAAGCCTTGAACTGAACTAGCACTGTTTGGTTAGTCCTGTGCCACCCAGAGACAGGCAGCCAACAGAGGTTAGTCGGGTTCAACGCAAGTGACTGCAGGCAGGAAAAGCCATCAAAACTCACTGCCCTCAAAGCTAATCCAAATCTGAGTTGGAAAGTTAATTAGCCGGTTATGGCATCTTTATTTTTAGAGCTGAGAAAAAGCACCCAGACAGCTCTTCTCTGGGCACATGGACAGGCATTGATAAATCATGGTTTTACCAACTGATAATTCACGCTCCTGACATTTCCCCAACTCCCATAATTACACAGACGAGCAGAATCGAAGGGACTGGCGTGACACAGCAGGAGCTGCTGCAGAGCCCCAGCACCGCCGTGTGAGAACAGCCCTTTGTGGAGCACACATCAGACCTCTGATTGTGCCTGTGATCCAAGCACATGTGACAACAGGGGGAAGGGAGACAGCAGCCCGCTTTGTAACGCTCTAGTCCGCTGCCATAGTGCATGCATTGACTATTCTACTGTAATTAATGCAGAGCTGCTTGGTTTAAAAAGAAATCTTGATCGAGCGCTTTCATTAGCAAATGCATCTCTGCAGCAGAGGCAGTAGTTTTCTCTGCCACAGTGACGGAGATGGGACCCTACAGAAACAGGTCTTCTCTTATCTTTAAGCTGTCTGCCTTCATTTGAGGCGACAAGGAGAAGAGACATGGGATGAAACTGTACGTGGAGCAGCGAATAAGATTACAAGACACTGCAACAAAAACCTTAGAAAAATGCAGAAGACAAACCAATGGGGTTAAGTGGATTAGTGTGGCTATATCTATATTTTTAAGTTTGCACTCAGCTCCTTTCCCTCCCTGCCCTGGGAAAAGAATTGGGTCTGATCCCTAGGTTAGCTAAGGTCACAACTTGTGCCTCTAGCCCAGCTTCTGGAGGAGCTTCTTTAGCCAAAGAAAACACTATGGTTCCATTTCACAAGCAAGGCAGATCAAGCAATCATCTTTCAGCAGTGCCTTAGTTGGGCAACACAGTGAACCCGGGCTCAAGTCAGAACTGACGATCCCTGCGCTCCACAACCCCCTCCGCAAAGCGGCAGGCGCTGGAGGGCAGGAGCAGGGCTGTGGTCAGAGCTGCCAACGTGCAGTGCAGCAATGTGAAGGGAGCCACAGTCTGCCCATACTTTCCTATTCTCTATATTCAAAAGCAGTGATGACTAATTAGTTGCCCACTCTTCCTGACAAAGGAAGGATTTTCTTGTGCTAATAGAATTGGGAAGCCACCCTATCATATGGGAAAGCAGCAATAAATAGAGCAAGGTCCCCTTACCCTGCACCCAGGATTGAAAACCAAGATTTGACACTCAGCTAAGAATTACAGGGATACCGCAAGCTGGAACAGGACCTCACCTGAGGCAAAATGATAGTCTTGGAGTTATCAGCCCACACCACTTCCACTTTACTGCTGACATCCACACGAGCCACCTGTCCGACCGAAGGCTGTGGAAACAAGAGCATTTTGTCAGTCCCTTCTCTCTCCCAGGCATTTCGGTGCAGAGCCAGGAAGGTTTTGAGAAACAGACACTCCTCAGGTTGGAGACCCACCTAAAGCAATGCTTGCAGTCTGTTGCAGAAGTGACAGGAGTCCTGGGGAACCATGCAAAGGGGGAGAAGAATCCTACAGATTGGGTTTCCATGAGAAACCCTATAACACTGCCACAGAGATGGGGAAAATCCTGCCTCCCTGCTGCAAGGAGGAGAGGACCACCAGGAGGACTAGCCTGGTAGCAAATCCTGACTTCTGATCAGGACCAGGGCCACTGCAGCAGGGCTGTGGCCTTTCTGCAGGCAGCACCGCTGGGGTTGTGCCAGCAAGGGAACAGGACCTTTCTCTGAATCGGGCTGCCCTCTACTGGGGTGCCAGCAGCCAGCCCTGCGCTCCGACACCCAGCATCAGGGGCTCACAGCAGCTTCTCCCAGCAGAGAGAGCACAGGCAAGAACAAACAAGTCACAGCTGGCACGAGGTGTGCACAGTAAGTAGCATCTTGCACTGGAAGAAGGTTATTTAGGTCAGCTGAGCAAGCTCAGATGTGTTTCACACTGCTGAAACTAGAACCGCAGCAAAAGCCACACTACACCTTTTAACCCCTTTAGGGCAGCAGTCTTAAAAGCTGGAGGTCTTACCTGCCCAGTAAGGAAGCCTGTTTCCTAGCAAAGAGCGTATCCACTACAATAGAAATTGTTCCCTCTTCCTCCCCAGGAGATCAATCAGCTCAACAAAATTAGTATGTACATAATAACTCAGATGAAACCCAGAACCCCGATCTTCTGTTGCCAAGTGAAACTGGTTTCATGGCAAACCCACCTTCACTCTTGCTTCGGAGCCCACAGAATATCCTCACATTAGAAGTTACTCTGAAATCCTAAGCAAGATTTTTATTAAAAAGGCGTATGTTTGATTCTTGTCTCAACTTTGTTCTTGCTTTGCTATAGACTCTGTCACCGAGGTCAAAATGTCAAGGTTACATCTCCACCAGTCTTAAGAGATTTGATATCTTACTCATGACAGCAGGGGACACCAATACAAAACTCACAAGCTAGAGAGTTTAGGATGCCCATGCAGGGCCTAAGGCCCTCCTACTGACTCTTTCAGGTGTCTCCATTAACACCTGGTGACAACGCGGTCACATAACTATGCCCAGAACCTACCTCATCTTCCTTAGCTGTGGCTCCGTCTGAGTTGCCAATGCGAATCACAATGTCAGTAGTGCGGAAGCGAAAGTCTGGATGGTCAGCAATATCATACACACTCACATCTTCCTCCTCCCCGATCAGCTGCATCGGAGACAGAATGCGAACATGTCAGGCCCAGGATGCCACAATGACCTTCAGAGCATGCCTTCAACATGTGAAAGTACTCTTATATTTCGTCAATTTTCAGTTGCTCCAACAGTCTGCAAGGAGCTGCTAACGTCCCTTCTTGTCGCCTCATCCTGTAGCACATCAATCAAGGCACATCAAGGAAAGGAAGCAGATATTCTGTGTCATCTGCTCAGCCTCACCTTTCCTTCAGGTTCCACATCACTATGATCATGAGACATCCAAGAACAACATTTTGTTCCCTTCTGAACAGCCAGATTTCTCAAAGCAGTTCACTGGGGCCCAAAGGGTTAGAGTTTACTTTTGAAATGGTCCAAGGCAACAGGAAGCGTCTGATAAAATCTTGTGAATTAATGGGAAACGTCTTTCCTTTGATTGCTCCTGGAGCAAGAGAACTAGGAGCCCACAAATGATGAGAAAGGGGTAAAGTGGAGCACAACCCCAGGCCAGACTGATGTTCTGCTTCTGGATGTAAAGGGCCCTGCTCAGTTATGACAATGTGGTTTCCCATCCTAAGGCAGAAAGCAGTACACCAGATGTGTGTGGATCGAGACCCACCCCCCCTCTCATCTCCAACTAGAGTGTAATCTATCAAGACTCTGCAGACTACAGCGTTCTTACAAGCCCCGAAAGCTCTCAGGCTGACTGTAGGCAACAGTGCCTGGCAGAGGCAAGCAGGACAACATGCAATAGATGTATTCTCTTTCCATCAACTCGCAAAGACATGAGCAGGAAAAATTCTTATAGTAAACTTAAGAAATCAACTGTCTGTGACAACTTCATCAAAATCTTCATCCATACCAGAGCCTGATGTTGATTATGACATGTAAACCCTCTGCTTGGTCTTTGCTGCCTTGCGGGCATCTACAAATATGAACCGACATCACCTCAGGCTAAGCCTCCCAGGCCCAAAAACACATTGCTGTTCCCATCCTCAAAGACAAACTCCATCGCAGAGCTGACTCTCAGGCTTATCTGCGTTTATCTGTGAAGCCTGTGCTGTTTTGTGGCTGCTTTCTCTTGGCTGTTTCCAAGAGGCACTGGTTCCTGCACTTACCTCCACATCATCTCCGCTGGATTTCAACTTGAACCACTTCACCACACAGGTACGGCCAATATGGTCACCAGACTGCACGACACCATATAACCCGGGATCCTGGGAGCTCTGAGCTTTTGGTCACAACGGTAGGGAAGAAAATAGGCAAGTTAAGTGAAGGAGGACACTTCGCACAGCAACCGAGGCTGTCAGCTCCCAATCTCACTGCTGAAACCTTCCATTTGTGAATGGCATGAGGAAAACCAGCTCCTCCTACACAGCCAAAATTGTGCTCAGTTAACAAGTTGCATTTTAATGGGGCATGGAGTGATGACAAATTAAGACTATGTTGCACTGGACAGGGTGAATACATTCACTTTGGGACCACTTTCGAGCTCTACGACGAAGAGAAAAAACACACTGTCACCTTAGTGCACTGCTCTCCAAATTAGCTCTGCACCAAGACTGTCTGCCTTTCTGGACAGGCTGGGCAAGAGGCCCCTGAGAGCAGTTTGGGCTGCCAAGGTCTTCATGTAGAAATGTGCCACCCAGAACGGTTTTGTTCCTCTGGAAAAATGGACTGGACAACAGAGGCGGAAGGCAGGCAGGTATACCTGCGAGTAAGCATGCATCGGGGATCCAACAGCATCAAAGCTGGGCCGGGACCACCTCTCTAGGCCTGGGCTGTTATCCAGCACACTGGTATCCAGGCGTCTTTCAGATTTATCTGGCTGAGAAGGATCTAGCTCCTGCCTCCTCAGCAGGAGGATGCAAGGAACCACAGGCATCCCAGACTGCCTGGAGAGTACGTTTGACAGAGGAACACAGATTCCCAGAGACGAAACTAGAATGGTAGAGCTGGAGGATAAATTTAGTTTCCACAAACCACGTCTAACCTACAAGACCAGTCAGACTATTAGTCATCAGAAATGGCTGCACAAAACAGCACCTTTTTTTGCTAAGCTAGCTTTCCCTCTTCCCAACCTGACAATATCTTGTGCTGCCCACTGTTGAGGGCCTACCCCTGCTAGAACAGAAGAGGAGCTGACAGCCAGATGGTGTGCCATCAATATTTCATATCCAAAAGCTGTAAGCCTCCTTGAACTTGTACCGTGACCCTCAGTAGCATCACCAATTGGTTTGGTGAAAAGGGATGCAAGATGCCTCTGGACCCCAAAACCCTCCAGGGTTATCATCATGAAAAGCCATACAGAGAAAACAGCCTGAGGTGAGCTGTTCGTTTCTCCCCTCGTTCTTCGAGAGAGCTCAGAGCCGTTCAGCACTTTCAAAGAGAAGGTGGGTCACCTCTACACTCCAGAAATACTGAGAATCCTAGCTTTGCTCCTTGGCATTTGTTCCTTCCATATCTTGCCTGTTGTCATAGTTCGACTTTGGTATTTAAATAATGGTTCTCTGCTGACATTCATGTTAAGTCAGCTGCTTCACTGTCTGTCCCTTGTTAGGCTCTCGTGCCAACCTCAAGTGAGTACTACAAACAGCTACTGCAAAAAGCGCTACAATGTACATTAGGAGATCCAGATTGAAGAATGCTTTGCAATTAAGAGCATGTTTGTTCCCTTAGGAGAGCATTGTTTTGACACCCAATACCTCTTTTGTCCACCACAAAATCCCCAGGGCAGAACTCGTTGTTGTCCAGATGATGGACTGGAATCAGCTCGTTGGAGCGAATGTTGGTCTCCACGGTGCCATCCTGCCACATCACGTCAGCTGAAGTCATTGTGGTCACCACTTCTACAGCAACCCTGGGAACACAGAGAGGCAACGAGTTACCAGAGGGTTACCAGCAGGAACGTGCACGAACACAACCAGAATGTGATGCTGCCAACATCAGGAATGACGACGGATCTCAGCAACACAAAGGTACCCATATCAGCAAGCTGGGAAGCAAGTCAGGAAACCCCGTCTAGTCCCAGTGAAAGCAGCTACGCAGCAGGCTTTGTTTCGATGGGTTCTCAATCACTGCAGATGCTACGTTGCTGCAAGTCTATATTGCAGAAGGATTTACTTTCCAGGGAGCCAATGCGGAGCTCACTTTTATTCCCAGTGGAGCAAATTAATATCTACCAGCACCCACTTTCTACCCATGGCAGAGGCAAGACAGGAGCTTCAAATAGTTTGAAACTTAAGATCCTCTCCACTGAAGCACCTTCTAGCCTGGCTAGAGGAGTCTTTGAAGCTAGAGGAGCATGGGACTGGAAAGGAAAGATAAAGCAGCATCCATCTCAGCCCTTCCAGAAAGGAGAAAAAAAAAAAAAAGGCAACATATTGAATGTGGGTAAACCAAAAGGATTTTGTTTAAAAGAGAAAAGTCTTCTTCCCAGCTGTTCAAACACATACATGTGTCTCTCTGCAGCTCAGAAATGAAACCCAAACATGCAACAATAGACCACATGCTGGTACTCCACTGAGTTACTTGAAGAAGCAAGTTGCTTGGGGGCAGGAGGAACAGAGCTGCAGTCTAGCTGGACACTCTTCTAATGAGCCCACCACCATTTTCATCTCTCCTACAGCACAGAACAAACTGAATCCCATGGTGATTTTAAATCTTAGCCTTATTTTGCTGGCCAGGCCTTCAAGACATAACACAAGTGCTGCATTTATGTTGGTTTCAAGTCAAACCATGAAGAAGATACAACAGGCAAATACAACTGTTTCCCCCCAGCCTTGTCTTTACAAATGTCAGAGAAGTATTTCTAAGTGGAAATAATATGAAGTTTCTAGCAGGGCTAGCGCTCAACAGCAGAAGTTATCAGAGAAGGAAGTCTGTAACAGGTCCAGGGTGGTGGGTGACATGCCAACAGATGGTTCCTTGGGGAAAGTGAGGGCATGTGCAGCTGAGGATGGCAGAGTGGAAAGGCAGACCACCCAAGGAAACGACAGTCCTGTTTGCAGCGCAGTTTATGCTGCTTCACAAACAAAAATCACGACTTGACATTAATATAAATCCCTGTACATCCTCCCTAAAAAATAACCAGAGGTCTATGCGCTGCCCTGAGAGCTGCAGCCGGTCACTAAATGATGGTAAAGCCACACACCGAGTTGGCCCCCTGCAGTCAGAGATGCCCATGAGCTGACACATCAGATCTGGTGACTAACTGCAGCGAGCCCATCCACTTTGCATTTCTCAGCAGCGCTTGGCAGCACACCTACTGATGGTCTCACCAGCTTCATCTGAATATTCAAGCAGTGAAGACCCCTCATACTGAGCTGTGACCAGCTGCCACATATGCCCTTTGAAGTATCAGCTGGGTTTTCACATTCTGTGCTGAAAAAGCCTCTATTTCTTATTAGCTGTGACACGGTCATCTCTGCAAAGCGACCCAGCATCTGATCTCTGCATTTCCTTGTGCAGAGCTGCCCAGATACAGCACAGGAATCTCTCGGTGTTGTCACAGGGATTTCTCCCCACTCCCTTTACAGTGCAGAAAACTACCAGGTTTACTAGCTAAGCTCTCCTTCACAAAATCTCTAGTGAAGTAGAGGCACTCAGCAGGGGGATGAGAAGTGAAAAGTGAACCGAGAAATCAGTTCCCAGGAACTCTATCACGTACTCCCATTTTTTTTTCTTTCACTCGAATACTGCTCTGCTGAGGTTTGTGACCTTCAAATCCAATTTCTTCAAAACCCACAAGGACTAAAGGAACAGCTCTCCTTGCATAGAGGCAAAGCTAAAATACCTAAACAAAACGTGAGTGAAGTTCATGACCTTCTCAAACTACTGGATCCCTTGAATCCTGATAATGTCACTTTTCTGTGGGGATTCTCGCACATTATCTTGCACTAGTTGGTTTCTGATGCAGGATCTGTATACAGCTAAGCAGCCCAGGGCAGCCAGCGAGACAGGCTAGCCAGTTGTCAGATGTCTTTGCATCCCCTGAAAACAGTTTAAACATTCTGCCAAGAAGGCGAATGGCATCCTGGGGTGCATCAAGAAGAGTGTGGCCAGCAGGTCGAGGGAGGTCATCCTCCCCCTCTACTCTGCCCTGGTGAGACCGCATCTGGAGTACTGTGTCCAGTTCTGGGCTCCCCAGTTCAAGAAAGACAGGGAACTGCTGGAGAGGGTCCAGCAAAGGGCAACAAAGATGATGAGGGGACTGGAGCACCTTTCTTATGAGGAAAGGCTGAGGGACTTGGGTCTCTTTAGTCTAGAGAAAAGAAGATTGAGGGGGGATCTTATTAATACATACAAATACTTAATGGGAGGATGCCAGGGGGATGGGAGTAGTCTTTTTTCAGTGGCGCCCAGTGATAGGACGAGGGGTAATGGGCATAAACTTGAACATAGGAAGTTCCATCTTAACATGAGAAGGAACTTCTTTACTTTGAGGGTAGTGGAGCACTGGCACAGGCTGCCCAGAGAGGTGGTGGAGTCTCCCACTCTGGAAACATTCAAACCCCGCCTGGCCGCTGTCCTGTGTAACGTGCTGTAGGTGACCCTGCTCTGGCAGGAGGGTTGGACTAGATGATCTCCAGAGGTCCCTTCCAACCCTAACAATTCTGTGAATTCTGTGAATTCTCAAGTTACGTAAAAGGTAAAAGCTGCTGAGATCCCATTTTATCTCGAAATGGGCAGACACATGCAATGCTCCCTCCCCCAAGCTACTGAAATAAATTCCCCCAAGGCTCTCGAGGAATGCACTTTGTTCATTAAAAAAAAAACCCAAAACAATAAAAAGTATACTGCTGGCAAAAGTTGCAGTTCTCTCATGAGGGCAGTGTAAGGATGACAGAGACCACAGCAGCGTGACCCCCTGCCAGCACAGACCTCCGTGCTGGTCTGGAGACAGCTCTTTGAGGATAAGCTGTCCATTCCTGCCAGCGTGGTCTACCCTCAGCCTCTCTGCAGAAGCTGCCAATGAGGTAACCAATTAGTGTCATGTTTAAGCCGTATGATCTTTATTCACCTGTCTCCTCCTCTGTGTACAGAGTCTAGCGCAGCACAGATATTCTGTCGATGCCCTGAGGCACAGCTGAAACAGAACAGCAGCAGTGTCACGTCACGGGGCCCCAGTTTCATCAGAAGCTGGACTGAGACCAAGCTGATTTCACACAGGCCACTGCACCATCATCACAAGATAATTGCTGTTGGTTACTACCAAGCGGTGTCCGAACATGAGGCACACCATCATCCTCCACCCAAGCTGAGGAGGTGGTTTACATCTGAGAACTTTGATAAGGAAGATTTTGGCAAGTATACCTGGGTTTGGCAATCCAACTCACCTGTCTCCTGGCTTAAACTCTCGTGAAATCTTGGTCTTCTTCTTCTTGTGCTTCCGCTTCAAGTTTTTGATGGAGAGAGGGATGCTCTTCTTGCGGCCAGTGCCGC
This sequence comes from Charadrius vociferus, assembly GCF_000708025.1. NCBI lineage: Eukaryota > Metazoa > Chordata > Aves > Charadriiformes > Charadriidae > Charadrius > Charadrius vociferus. The sequence continues at coordinate 348,565 of NW_009647799.1, read as the reverse complement.
TGCCGCTCTGGGACGAGGCAGTGGAGCTAGCAGAAGAGGTGACAGAGCTAGTGTCATCAGTGTCATCAGCTGCCTCATCATCAGCGTCTTGCTCCATGGACTGAAGCCGGTAGTCAGACGACCCTTCGTCTTTCAGCAGAAATGGAGGCTGCTGCTGTCGCGCTGCTGCTCCCCCTTTCTCCTTCCCTGCTTCTTCAGGCTGCTCCTCCTTTCTCTCCCCAGGACTAAGTGCACTATTGGGAGAGTCATCCAGCTCACACTTTGATCCAGGCTTGAGCTCTTCTGATTTTTGGTCAGCAGCTGCAGCAGACTCTTTGTCAGGGGCTTCACTGGTACCCTGAGACTCCGGGGAGCATGACATGATCTTCACTATCTGCTTCTTCAGCAACCGCCTCACCTAGAGAACGCAGAGCTGGGTCAGACAATACACCTGTACACTCAGCAAGCTGCCAGCCCACCTGGGGAATGGTTAGTTTTGTACACAGAGGAAAACAGCACCCCGTGGGCCTCTGCACATTTTACCCGCACCAGAGTATTCTACAAACCAGCATCTCACCACTGCTCTACTCAGGAGCAGCACTGGACTAGCCCAAGGAAAGCGAGGTTTGCTCCTTATGGCTATTTTAAGCATGTTCTGAACTTTTTGTTATGGAAGGTCACAAGAGGCTGCACAAGTTAATCTATGTAACAGACACAGCTACGCAGGGAGGTCACCATCCCCACTGATGATATCCTGTTATTCTAGGAACACCGCTGCTCTACAGCCAGCATGCAGAAACCATAGCATGACTCATTTGGCCTAGGAAGCAGAGACTTCTTTCTTGTCTCACTGTAGCGAGGATTTGACTGAACAGTTCAGCTCTGTGAGAACCCTGAGGTTATGCTAATGAAAGCGACATGTGTCTATCAGTCCCGGCTGTCAGAGCACACCAGCTCTGACACAGCTTGACCCCCTGCAAGGTGACACCTCTGTGTTCAAGGTCCTGTTCATGTCGTTTCATGGCATTAGCTGCATGCTTCACTCAGTGCAGTCAGACTGCTGTACAAGGTTACTTCGCTGCTGGCAATAACAAGCCATTACTCTTTACAACAACCACTTCAGGAGTCACATTTCAGACCACATGACTACCAGGAAGATTTCTGCTTTAAAAGCCACAGTGATCAGAAATGCTTAGAGAAGTCAATGTCTCCCTCGACCCCTCAACTCACCTTTTTGGCAACTGATCCTTCACCCAGGACACAGTTCCTCTCTGGGCATTCACAGGTGATTTTTGCAGGTTCCACTTTGTCCGGGAACACATAGAGGCACCTTTCCCCGAGCTGCCTTTGGGCATGGTCAAAGCACCCCAGACGCTTTACCCTGGTAGAACGGGAGGACAACCGTGAGCAAAGTGCAAAAGCAGAAACAGAACCTAGCAGTGACCAGGGGCTCCACAAGGCTGGCATGACCTCATGCCAACGGAACTTCTTCTGGGGTGGCAGAAGCTAACACCACATCAAATCTTTTCCAGCCACACAATTCTAAAGGAGGAGTGGGAAAACTCACCAGGGACTGGGTGGGGATACAAAGGGTTTGGGTGGGACACCAGTCACTCCTCTCCCTCTAGCTCCCCCTCCCAGAGACATTTGAAGATGGCATTATTTTTTTTTTTTTTTTTTTTTTTTTTTTTTGCTGTCATTTGAGAGCTGCTCTCCTCCAGCTAATGAACTCCAGGCAAGAACCAGAGTGCATTGTGGTATTACTCATCTGACTTTTCTTTCCGACTTTTGCGCGGCCCATTTTTGCAGCTGCAGCCTGCAGAGGGCACTAGATGCTCCCTCAGCACCAGCCGGGGTCCAGAGCAGAACACCTTCCCTGCCTACCGCATAGGCACAGTTAAAAGACACAGCCTGCTCCAGACACAAGAGGAAGGACAAGGGAAGAAGGAAGCTGTTGCTAGACACCACTTTCCTCTATGCATTTGTCAGCTGGAGAGTACTTGGAGAGGATCGGTGAGATGCTAACCCCTGTACTGGCAACTCAAGCATCTGCTAAACTGATTTGGAATATACAGGCATACAACAAGGCGAAAACCCCACTGGAAACAGCAGCATCGTGCCTAAACAGTTGGTAGGCATGTCGCCCACAGTCTGTGCAGGCCCTGGGTGCTGGGAGAGAAAAGGGGTTTTCAACTGATCTCACCTGGACAGGTTCTCCTGGCTGATTACCGAGGGAGGAGGGCTCACACTGTCAGTACCTCCAGGACAGAAGCTTTTAGTGATCCAAGTAACCTTTAGTTCTACCACCTGTACCTACAATGTAAAGAGAGAGAGAGGACAATGTAAAGAGAGAGAGAGGACAATGTCTAGGACCTGAACATTTACACACAGGAAAGCAGCAAACCTGCTTTTATCATTTAAGATGGCCAAATGCAGTTTCACCACGTCTAGGACCAATCCAGTGCTCCCATAGCACAGCTCTTGGCAACACCAAGAGCTTCTACAGCTTTTAACTTCAAGACAGACAGCATCTGGGCTTGGGAAGGAAGCTACAGTACATACAAATCAGCGGTCACGCGTCACAAAGACATGCTAATGGTCTTGGAGCTGCTCCCTCTTTCAGCAAAGAGTCAGCAACATTTCTCCCTTTTTGGATAGCATGCAACATTAAGTTTCAATAGAAGAGGTGCTTCTGCTACCGTAATGATCAGCAGTACTGGCCTCTAAGTGTATTGGCACACGGTCACCTTACAGGTTGCCGGCAGGGACCCCTGGGAGGAAGAGCCAAACCCCACTCAAAAGTCCTGTCAGTCCACAGTGAGAAATTTGTCACTTCAGAACACCACAGCCACAGTGCTTTTGCTCCTGGAAGGTTACCATGGCAAGCTGACTCTGCTCCAAAACACCAGCCAGGGACCATTCTGTACAGAAGGTGGCTGTGTGCGTCAGCTTGTCAGTCCTTACCTCTTCCACCACCACTCTGAACTTGCTCTTTGTGCTCAAAACAGGCTTCACACCCGAGAGCCACTGCACACTGGAGAAGACTTTAGAAGGCCCGATGAGGACTTGCCCAGGATAAAAGCCATATGAATCATCAAAGAACAGGCCCTATGGGAGAAAAGGAGGGGAAAAAGACAGCATAAAGAACTTTTAAGATTTAAGATTCCAGCATTTCTCTTCTCTCATTCCTGATCAGTATGATTAACCATAACGGAAAAGTCCAGAAGTTGCCCACCTCTTAAAGCTCATTCCTCCCCTGAAGTCAGCCCAGCAGTTCCTATAGCAACCCACTGTCACACATGTATGGGACTATGACTCAGTGGGGGAAAAGCAAAGGTACTTGGAGGAAACAAAAGATGTAGATTTCCACACAAATGTTCTCAGTAACAAGGTAGCCACAGTGGGCTGAGTCCCGGGCAAGGACACTCATCTCTTTTCCATGCTCTAATTCAAGCACCTACAACTTTCAGAGCCAGAGGATTCCTACCTTCACTCCTCTGCTTGTCAATTTAAGTTTGTATTACTGCTGTCTTAGGTGGATTAGTTAATATGCCAGTTCTTTGAAAACAAAACAGGATGGTAAACACAACAATTGCTGTCCTAGAGCTCTTTCCTGCTGATATTTAGAGTGACTTGACGAGCTGAAGAGTCAGAATGTGGAGGAGGACAGAGCAGTTTAGTAGGTAAAATACTGAGAGCAAAACCGTAACGAGTCTTGTAATTTGTCAGAAAGGATAAGAGCAGCGCGACAAGATCTAAATCAGGTAAGTATCTAACACGCAGCAATTCCAAGTACTGGATGAGGAGTATCACTGGAGACAACTCATGTTTCAGACCAAACCGCAAGTCCCCAGAGGACTATGTACACTTTAAAGGCAGCCCGACTCAAAACAAGGTATCTCAGCATTGGGTACCCAGAAGCTGGATGCTGCTACAGCATCTGTTTAGCAAGCAAAAAACATGCTGCACAACCCAAAGTAGCAGAGACTAAGATACCAGAGAACATTTAGCAACAGACCACACCTTTTCTGTACAGAACAAGAAAACCAGAGCAGCACACCCTATTAAACGGATATTCCATTTACTCTTCAAGAAACAGGCATCAAATTTTAACAGAAGTGCAGTTTTAGATCAAAGGGACCTTTGCTTTGAAGGCTGGGAAGGATAAGGGCTGACAGCACTGCTAGTTCTTAAGAATTAGACACCATTCTCAGTCAACTCCCAACGCCGCTGTCAGGGGCGCAGCACTGATGCTGTTTGGAAGAACAAGCAAGCTGTCGTCAGCCTTTGAAGGTGAGAGGTTAGATCCCATCATCACACAGGGAACTCTGTGTTTTACCCAAAAGGTAGCAAAACCTTCCCCACCACATGATTTGGAAAACGCCAGTACGGTAGCAGGTCTCCATTCAGAGAATGCAATGGATTACAATTGCAAGAGAGACAGTATTTTACATTGTCTGGAAATGTGCTTCTAGCAGAACACCTTTTAAACAACATGCCCTTTTCCAGAAGGTGAACAATTTTGAAAGCATTAAATAGAGTAAAGCCTTTTCAAGCATGTACAGATATAACGAGCAGACAGTGAACTTGACATCAGCCATCTGACTGCCAGTTATGCCAGTTGTTTGCAAAGAAAGCAGGTGGATATACTAATTGTAATACCTCCTCAAAACCTGCTCATTACTAACATTACCTTTAAGCTCCATCCTCTTACACTTACTTCAAGTGAAGATCTAGTGAAGTGTTTTTTATCTGTGATGCATCGTTTAATTATTAGGATTAATAAGTGCCTACGGTTCTGCCTTCCTCCTCCCTCCTGCACAAAAAGCTTACAAGATGAAGTTGATCAAAAAGACACTCAGGAGAACCGTAAGCTCACCGAGTCACTGACGTGAGGACAGACGTCATATAGCTTGGCTCCATCTTCTGTGCTCATGGAACACCTGGAAAACAGACAAGATACACGGTTGCGTTTCCAGAACCATCCATCTCAAAAGCGAACAGCACCAAATTAACTGCCACTGCCTCAGTGGGTCTGCCCACATGTCCAGCAGTATATCGCTGAGCCTTTACAGTCCACAGCAAAACTGGTTATAGACAAGCTATAAAAGCACTGCCTGGTATTTAAAGGTTCCCTTCAGAATGTGAAAAAAAAAAATATGCAGGGTGCTGGACAAGATTTGTCTGCTGCAAAGTCCCATTTGTTATTCACACTGACACTGGAGCCTAATGACAATTTGGGTATACTCGCTTCAGTAATAGCTTCATTTCCAGACTGAGTTCTGGTGGGATTTCAAATGATTCATTAGGAAGAAAGATTTCGAAAACAGTTACCTCATTTTACATAGCTATGTGCAAGCTGGTAACAGAGACCAAGCAAGGTTTTGAATTGCACCAGTAACTGCAGGCAATACAAATAGAGAAGCAGAGCTATTTTTCGCTCCCAATTTTAACATATGCGTAAGAGCCTTCCAGCTTGGGTTAACCAAAAGCTAAACCAACCAAAATCTCAGACGCATCCACCAGTCATCTGTTACAGGTCTCTCATTACTCGCTTCTCTTAGAAAGACTCAGAGCTGGCTGCAGGGTTGTGGGTTTTACTTTTTTTTTTTAAACATCAATGTCAACACTCAATTTACAAGACAGATTTGGTTATTCCCCAGCTGCCAGGCCCATACGCCTCTTGGCCCTTCGCTGGTTTCTTCCTTTCCTTGCATCAATAATAAAAGTTTGTTGGACAAGACAGGCCTCAGTAACAGAGTGAACGTAGTGAATTCCGAGGGGGTTAGTTCACAAGTAACTGTCCGACATGCACAAGGAACAGAATTCAGATCCTTCTGCCGGCTTTGCGGAACTACAAAATAAGTTAACCAGCTATTTCTTTCAATATCTCTGGTGAAACCTCTCTCGAGATACGACTCTGGATTATGTCTTCATTGAAAAAAATACATTCCTAATACAGTTGCAAGTAACAGTGAAAACACAAAGCTGTTCAATTTTGGGCTGCTTTCTGGTCTTTGATAAAAATTGCTAGCTGCACCTTTCTTCACTTTCACAGATTTTAAGGTAAGAATCCTCCCTCCCTGCATCTCAGCGAAGTTATGCTCTCCTCCTGAGAAAAGGTCTGGACTATGTGATCCATCTTTAACAGCCACTTTTCCAGGGGAGACGTGCAGCGTAAAGACCAGTGTGCTTTAGTTCTGGAGTGCTCATCTGCTGAGATTGAAAAAAAATTGTAACCTTTCAGACAACAGCTTTTCCAGAGGGTGACCAACGAGTCTCTATGTTTTCAGAGAAAGATGTATTCTTACTCTACATACGAAGTTAACTCAAGCAGATAACTTATAAGTACGTGAATGAGAAGCCCAGCCTGTTCCTAGTTCTCTTGAACAGAGCAGCATCATGAAACCCAAGAGGGACGGTCTTCAACAGAAAGTACCTGGCTCCATTGGAAAGCTTGAGGATGACCTGATTCTTCAAATCATAGACCTTGCCCAGCCAGCAGTCATAGGCTATGTAGTCACCATACATGAAAGGCTATAAAGAAAACAGGAAAACACACCTTATAAATATGAACCCTTGTACTCTGAGCCACCAAGGAAATCTGCAGATCTCGTTGTAAACTGGAATTAAGGTACAGTGAAGAGTTTGCTGGACAGTCAGCACATAGCCTGCATATCAGTTAAACAGCTCAGGCTTTCTCGGGTTTTTCTCCCCCTCAGATCTTAAACTTCAAGTGTCCTGTTCAAGAAGTGCTCTGCAGAGTAGCAGCATACTCACACTTGCCTTCAGTTAATATTAACAATTAAATTTTATCACTGAGCCCACTTTTCCATCCCAGAGGAACTTGTGTCCCATTGCCTTTCCACAGGCTCTTTCTTGAGAAGGGCTGTGACACTCCTGCTCTTCGCTCCCAAACTATCTTTTTCTCAGAGGAAAAAGAATGATGAAGTCCTGTCCTGCCTGGTCTCAGGAAATCACCTACCCACTCAAGAGGGAGAAGCAGGTATGATTCAGACTGATCCAGCTCAGCAGAAAGACGCTCGACTCATCTCAGCATTTTTATAGACTGTTTAAACAGTAATGATATTGCAGCTCAAAAGCTCCGTGCCACTGTCGTGGGGCCGCCTCAATCAGGCTGTCACACCGGCCCATCTCAACGCAGAAGTTCTCACAATTTCATGTCAGCCTAGCCCTCCACGTCAATTTGGTCTCAACAATGTAATCAGAAACACAGAGCAGATGGGGAGATGAGGCGATTCTGCATCATCTTCTTTCAGGGAGTATGCTCGCAGTAAGTTTAAAATAAAACCAAACTGCAGATGCATCTTGCCCAATATGGATGCTTTCCTTGCACGTGTTATTTGAAATACAGCGGCATCCCTCCAAACCGCCAAGCCCTGCCACCTCCCATGTGTATTTCGGCTGCGTTCTTACCCAGATATGTTGCAGGTCTTTGCTGTTGACAGGGTAGAGGATGCAGTTGGTTCCTACCAGCTTCACAGCACACTCTATATTGACATCGATTACAGTGCCACACTGGCTGTCCTGAAAATGCAGAAGAGAAGAAGGGTTTATCACTTAGGGAAGGTTCTACCTACACACATATGTGCTCTGTGTACAAATCAGAAGTGCAGAAACAAGCAGACTTTCAAGACTAATCCCTGCCTTACCCTTCAGGCCCTTGTTCTGAAGGGGCATTTCACATGACCCTGGGACAACTCAGAAGATGAGATTACTATTAAAGACCTGTAGTGTTTTCTTCCCAGTTAAAATTTGCAATGGCTGCTAAAACAGCAGCCCAGAGACTCCAGCATCTGGTCAAATAAGACCACACTGTGTCAGGTAATTAGTATTTACTTGCTTTAAAATCTGCATGGCTCCTTGGTCTATTCAACTGAGTAGATGTTTGCAACTCCATAAAACTATCCTGCAGGTATGGCCTGAGTCAGCAAAGGCAGGGATAGATGATCGACCCCAGAACAAAACAGAAAGTCTTTAAAGCTATCTGTGACTTCTCCTGTAAAGCCTGATATTGCAGGACATCATAAATGATCTTCACTTGCTGCCATACTAAAAAAAAAAAAATAATCTGGCACCTTTAGTCAGATTTCAAGCCAGATAATTTACAGTTTGTCCAACTACAAGATGGTTGTCATTACCTCCCTCACTTTTTTAAGCAAAGTTTTATTCTTTTTTGTCCCCAAGAAAATAATGCATGCTGTCAGGAGCCTTCTGGGGATAGTTTGGCAGGGAGCACACAATATGCACGTTGCCCACACATATGGTGGAGGCCTGCGAGGAAGGGCTGCTAACCCAAACACCGTCAAATGTGGCAGCTGCCTTGGCCTCCTGACAGCTGGGACAATCGATACTCTTTTTTATTAAAGACCACAAGTCCATTATAAAAGTTGACTGAGGGCCAGCATGACAAACGCCCTGGTATCAGCAACTTCTGAAGCCGTCCTTATCTCAAACGTCAAGGTCTCTGCTCCAACAGGACTTGAGCAGAACCCTTGAAGGGCTTATAACCCCGCGAGAAGTGGATTTGTTTGCTCAGTCCACTTATAAACACGCTGTTCTTTCGACCACATCAAATATTTATTCAAGGCTTTCCCTCAGAGCCCTGGACAGGGTGTTCAGGAGTTTGCTGGTGACCGACTCATCCGGGCTCACCTCAGGGACGGGTAGAGCAAAGACACCCTACAGACACCCGCAGTCCGGGATAATTCCTGGACAGATTGCTCGGCTCATTTGGCTCTCTTGCTTCCCACCCGCCTGCTGCAAGTCCTCTTCCTCACATCACGCAAACCCTGCGCTCCTCAGCTCCCGCTGAGGCGATGAGGAGAGGGGGTCCTGCCCCACGCAGAGCCGTGCCAGCGCGGCCAGGAGGGCTGGCAGGGCCCAAGGCAGTAGGGGCTCATTCCCTCCAGCTGCTCCCCATCCCCCTCCCGTTTCCTTCTAGGAAGGCCGAGAAGCCAAAGGAGCCTTTCCCGGCTATAGCTCCACCATGACAGACAGCAGCGAAGCCTAACGTAGCTCGCAGCTTGCGCGGGCTGCCAGGAAAGAGCGCGGCAGAGCCGTACCGTAACTCTCACCTGAAAAGGGTTTGCCAGAACTGCGGCGGATTCACGACAGCTGCTGTCAGCACGACTCGAGCTGTCGGAGGAGCGAGGCCCGCTCAGAAATGGCAGCCGCTCAACAAACCCACAGCTTCCGCAGGCTAGAGCGCAGCCACCTACCTTGCCTTTCCTCCAGATTAAGCTAAATTAAGTACGCCCGGTCCACCCTCTGCCCATGCTTTGCAGTTCAGGCCCCGTGGTTTAGATCGTGTAGGATTCAGAACCAAAAAAAACCCCTCAAGAAACAAATTCCTCGCCACACACTGAACATTTCAGAATTAATTTTTCCTTTATCAGTAGCCAAACATGACAGCAGCTCTGAGACACGATACAGTGCAACACCTGCGGTTTCCGTGGATCACCTTGTCTCTGGGAATAAAGCCCTTCTTTTACTGATGGTGAACGAATAACGAGTAATAAAACCAGGACTGGGGCGACTGCCATACACCAACACCCTCTGCCCATTCTCTAAGTGACAGTTTCCCCACGGAGAAGGTGCCTGCACCACCCTACAAGCCTGTCGCCCATCTAACAGTTGGGTGCCGATAGTCATGGGCAAGAGCACCAGGCTGAGGTCAGCTTGCTTCTCCTTCCAGCTGCAGAACACTTGAGCGAGCACAGAGCGCTGTGGGCGGTTAAGAAAGCAGAGATCGATGTTGCGAGCAGCCCCAGAAGCTCCAGGGCTGTTGAGTCACAGCCCTCCTCCCTCACCTGCCACCCAACTTTTGTTTATTATGAGTTTATTTATTTCACCATCGCATGAAACATTAGCCTGCGACAGGGGAGGCAGATTTACAGGCTGAGGGCTTCTGCTGAATCACTCCATGAGATTATAGCAGTGCTCAGCAATGCAGTCCCGCAGCGAGAAGTCGCCAACTTGTCTCTTGTCTTCCAGGGCAACAAAAATCAATTTCCATCAACCCCAACAGCAGAACTGGAAAAGCGAGGTGGCTCATCTTCGTTAGAAGAGTTGATGGGTTCAAGCCCCACTCACACCAGAATGAAGTGCACTACCCAGACCTTCTTCCTGCTGCTTCTAGTACCCCGACAGAGTGTGCCATGCTGGAGATACTGAATATTTAAGTAGTGAATAGACGGAGAATTGTTTTTTTTTTCCTTCCCCATCGGAAATGAAGCTTTAAGGCAGACCAGCAAACTCCCATCTGAGAGAACGGCAGCTCAGCAAGCATCGGCTTCAATCCCACATCATCCCCCTCCCATTTTCCTACTCTTTCCCTCTCTTTTCTAATAAGGGGATCTTTATACCATCCTCTTACTCCTGTACTTAAAAGGGACTGCGTAGCCCAGCACCCTTTGAAGCAACAAAATCCAGGTGCCTGACAGATTACAGATCTACTTCTAATCTCTTCCCCAAATTAGCGTATCACCTGGAAAAATGAACTCTGCCACTTTCACCACTTCTCATCCCACTGGATTAGACTTACGGGCCAAACTGCATTCAGAGAAAATGATCTCATTTTATGCATTACCCCCTGAAGCAGTCTTTCCCCACACTCGGTATTTGATGAGAAGCACATGAATTTGAGGCAGCTCTCCTTTCTTGAGGAACAGAGGTTTCGAGTCCTTCCCGCTCAAGGTTAAATACAAGCCCTAAGAGAGCACGGTGAATACAGAGTAAGTTCCACATTGTGCATTTGCCAGGCCAACTGGTGCAGGGCAACCATCCCACATCCTGAATTTGGCAGGCTGACACTTGCAGATTTTCGATTTTAAATGCTCTTGTAATTTTTGGAATATATCTGATTAACAAGTGAAGGTTTTCTTTGGGCTAGAAGGGGTTTATTGTTTCATTTAGCACTGACATTTAAAACATACTTGAGGGTAAGGTGAAGTATAAGTCATCTTCACATTTGCTATGCTTTTGAATAGAGAGAAGAAATTGAGTTATACCCTCACCAAAAAAATCAATTAAAAAATGAAGCTATCAGCCACTAGTACAAATGGTCCAGCAAAACCCAGTGTTTAAACGTGCAAACAGAAAATAAACAAGCACACAAAACTGCTGGGTAATGTATCTACTGATACACGTGCAGCAAGCCAGAGAAGCCAATTTTGCTCAGATGAGTATGGAAATTACAAACAAAAACATCCATGTTTGCCAAGAGGAGAACAACTTGCTGTCCTGAAAGCTTAAAACGACTTTAAGAAGCATTGGAGAACAAACAGTTGAGAGGCAGGACTCAAAGCATCCCTCTGAGCAAGAAGGATACACTACAGAGTCCAGCTGTGCCAGGTACAACGGCGTGAAGAGCTGATATTTCAATTTGCTAGCTCTTCATTGGGTTGGATTGAAACGCTTTTCTAAAGCTGCAGTTTTAGTAAGATATGTTGACTCCAAATTTCCATTTCAAACAACAATTAATTTCTTTAAGGAAATACACTGTTTCAGCATTTTTCAAATGAATCTTCAAGTTTTGCCTCCCTTTTCTTCTCTTTGGAACATTCTGTGAAAAAGGGGTAGATTTACTTTGGTGTTTGGTTTTTTTGGTTTTTTTTTTCCCAATTGACAAAAAAAGGCTTTATTTAAAAAAAAAAAAAAAAACAAACCAAAACCCAACAAAACAGCCAGGTCGGAGATGGGCTTTCCTGTTTGCCAAGAGGAGAACAACTTGCTGTCCTGAAAGCTTAAAACGACTTTAAGAAGCATTGGAGAACAAACACTTGAGAGGCAGGACTCAAAGCATCCCTCTGAGCAAGAAGGATGCACTACAGAGTCCAGCTGTGCCAGGTACAACGGCGTGAAGAGCTGATATTTCAATTTGCTAGCTCTTCATTGGGTTGGATTGAAACGCTTTTCTAAAGCTGCAGTTTTAGTAAGATATGTTGACTCCAAATTTCCATTTCAAACAACAATTAATTTCTTTAAGGAAATACACTGTTTCAGCATTTTTCAAATGAATCTTCAAGTTTTGCCTCCCTTTTCTTCTCTTTGGAACATTCTGTGAAAAAGGGGTAGATTTACTTTGGTGTTTGGTTTTTTTTGTGGTTTTTTTTTCCCAATTGACAAAAAAAAGGCTTTATTTAAAAAAAAACACAAACCAAAAACCAACAAAACAGCCAGGTCGGAGATGGGCTTTCCCCATCCCTGCACCAGGCTGCACACCATGTGGTGCAACTGCAGCAGTCAGTGGCCAGCTGCCTGCTTCATCACAACCTTGGTAGCCACATTGCTGGAAGGAAGTCAAGAGAAGATAGAGGCGTGCACATGGCAGGCCATATGGCTTGGGGTTATAGGTTAGGTGGAAGCAACAGCAAGAAATTGCCAACCCAGCTAAGCTCCTAAAGACACCACATCTCATCTGAAAATCGATACTGAACAACATTCCCAGTATTTCCTACGCAAAAAAAACCCAAATCCACACATCTCTGATAAGCACAAATGTCGTACAAGTAGAACAGAATGACTAGGAGTTAAAATAGTGTCCAAGAAGAGTCAAGGTAACGATTACAGGCTCTGATTAAGAACCAGCTTGCTTTCTGCAGACTTAGCTGTGTCAGACGCTTCGGCAGTGTTGGGATTTGCTGCATTTCTGGGAGAAATCGGTACTTGCTGGGTACGGGAGAAGATGGTACTTGCTGTAGATCGAGAGGTCTCCCTGATATTTCCTCCAAATTCCCTACCACAGAACACCAAAAGGCACACAGCAGCAGTGTGATCTGTCTCCACTCCAGCCTCCCTGTTAGGTTTAGGAGAGCAGGTCCATGCTCCCCACATCTCAGAATGGATTGACTTAAAACTTAAAGGATGACAGGATAGACAAGCTTCTTGTCTCAGCACCTGACATTATCAGGCTCCCTTGTTCAGGAGACCTTTGCAGATATGCAACAGTAGAGAGACAGCCTTATCAGCATTTCATTTTCAAAGGATGCAGCTAGGTCTATCAAACACACTAAAAATAGAACATGCTCAAAGCATTACTGTTCAATTCCATTCAGGCAATTTGGCAAGTCTTAGAAATCCATGCAGTGGTATCACAATAAAAAAGGGATAAAGAAAAAAAGCACTTACGCTGGAGCTCATATGTCTGACCACATCTCGAGGGACCACAGAGCGATCTTCAAGCTTCAGCTAAGGAGAGAGAGACAGACGCTGAATTTAGTGACCCCAGATGATACTTAGTCAGAAATAACATGACAAATACAAATGCACAGTATCCCAATCCTCTCGACTGAGGTGTTTTTCAGCAGAGCATGCTGAGGCACTTCCATACACAGAGTTAACCCCCTTGGCACGTTCGCAAAACCCAGTTGACAGATCTGAAACACAGCAACTAGCCGACCTGTCCACAACTATGCTCTAAGTCAGCAGACATATCAAAGCGGGCGCAGACATTCTGACTTGTACATCACCCTCAAGTATCCCTCTCCTCTTCCTCTGTCTGCATGATGCATCATCTCCTACCCACATCCAGTCTATGCACTAGAGAAGACGGGGGAATCAGCACATCGCACCACAGTTCTGTGTCTCATCCTGCAGGCTTTTCACCCAAGATACCCGCAAATATCTGTGGAAATCCTGTTTGGCTGGAACATTTTAAGCAAGGTACCGTACAGTGAGAAGTCTTAGCTGGCAGGGGAACTGGTACCAAACTCACTGTAGCAAGCACTTGCCTTGGGAAAAAAAAAAAAAAAAAGAAAAAGAAACAGCTGCCACTGCAGTTATTAGCCCCCAGGTCCACGCAGGCAACACAAAACATCAATAAGAGTATGGATACAGTCAAAGCACTGCTCATACTCCAGCTCCTGGTAAAGCACTTGCTGACAGCTAGTGCTGGCAACAAAAGATGCGGCTGGACCATCGTTACATATTCTACATTAGTTCATGCAGAGTTGTGGGCACCAGGAGTCATTACTGGTAAGGGGAGGGATCACTTGATGTATCTCCAGTGATTACTGGTCGGTTAACCAAGTGATGCCCTTCCGAAAGAGGTCCTTCATCAAGCTGTTTCAGTGATCTCTCAAGCTGTTTCAGTGATCTCAAGATTACTTGCAGGCTATTTCATTAAGTGTTATCAACAAGCTCAAAACAACAAAACGCAGTTGCCATCGAACACACTAATACTAAAATGTCACACAAGGGATAATGTCCTAAGCACACTAACAGGGAGGCCACAACACTGAACTCCAGTTTCAGGCTTGCTCAGCCTCACAGTAACTCAGTTGAAGTCTTCCTTTTGCTGAACAGGGAGAAGTCTCATCTGCATTTCAGTGGTCAAGAACATATTTGCATCGGTACATCATTCTGAGCCCTGCAAATACACTAATTACACATCACGTGAACACAGTATCAGGGACAGAGCCTCTTTCACATCTCACTTTCAGAATCCACGTCCCCACTACTGCTGCATTTGTTGCTTTTCCTTGTCGATCCCCAGCCCGAAATCCACTGTGCTTTGTCAGCATCTCATCCTAACCCCCGCCTTGGCTTACAGCCTGTTTTACTAAATTAGACATAAATCTATAGTTCAAGTACAGGATCCGGAATCAAACCAAAGCACCTGAGTATTTATTGCCTTCTTGATTGTGTGTTTCAGTAAGAGAGGAAGAGAGGCAGCCAGCAAGGCTTTTAGACCCAACTTCGGGAGTCAGAACTCCACCGGAGTGGGAAACCTGAAGCTTCCCACAGCCCATTTCCAGATCGTGGAAGTGTTTTCGTTGCCTCCCACATCCCACTGGGGTATATAGACAGACATCAATTTTTATACAGCTTTCTAAAATTATTTGTTAAAATAAGTACTGTACAGATAGCCTCTTAACATCCAGAATCAGGCTTCAACGTTCACATTCCAGTAAGTACTCACGCATGAGCAGCAGTTTGGGTATTATAACTGGAGCTCTCTTGCTGCAGAGCTCCAAGCATACAATGATACTTTCATTTCAACATGCATTAGGGCGATTTATTCCCTGACATATAGTGTTTAAATCGATGCATTATGTTTCAACATACCATTGAGCCACACTGCTCTGTTCTGTATTCAACAGTACCTGTAGAACCCAGACCGACAAGATGATTCGATGCTACCTGGCAGCGGCAATATTTGTGTTAGTCAACTCTAGTAAATCCTAAAAGTTGTAAACGAGTAGCTTTCCTATTTTGTGATCCTTCCTGAACAACATAATCACCCAAATTCTTCCCCAAAGCAAGGCATAAAACTTTCTCCACGGGGGGACTATATTTAACCTATTTTCAGGTTTCTTGGTTTTTAAAGGCAGCACGACTATTTTCAGCTGAATGTGCCAGACCCACCTGCCTCAGTTGCTAGGATAAGCAAGCCAAGTAGTAGGCAGAACGCCAGCATCAACAATAAATACTTAGCAGGTCTGTCATCACACAAAAGACTGTCAAAACCCAGCAGAAACCCAACCAGAGGAAGCCAGACGGGCTGGTGATGAACACCCGACAGTTCAGTCATTCCGGCTCTCCTGCGATGTGATCGTCAGCTGAAGGTGAGCAGCGAGGGAACTCGGTATCGGAGAAGCACTTTTAAAATAGGTACTTACAGCTCTGTCGCTATGTTTAGCTCTACAAAAGTCAGTATTAACACAACTAGTTTTACATTCTTGCCATGCGCCTTGATAATAGCCCCAAGAATGAGAAATACCTGGTTCCCAGAGATGCTCTCAGCTAGTCCGGCACTCCTGTATGCCAAACTGGGCTCAACACCCTCCAAACACCTCAAATGTGAAGCATGTTTCATATTGCTTTTTAAAAAAATTAATTCACATTTACATATGCTAAATAAGGCAAACCAAAGACACTCAGCACTGCACAAGCATTTAACCCAGGTAAAAAGGGACAACCCACCGGCAGTCGGTTACGTTGGTTTGTGCACTGACTGCAAAACCAAGTGGCAGAACAGCTCTGGCACCCGTTTCTTTCCTCTACTGTTCAGATGCTGCCTCGGTGCTCAGCACTGAACCAATGCCTGAGCTCCACAGCAGATCTACTCATCAAAAGGCACCAGCTGCAACTCGGAGAACATCTGACACTTCACCAGGTCTGATGATGATGCTCTCATACCAACACAGCAGGAGGGGCACAGAAATTTTGATTTTTGCATCAAGAACAAGCACCAACAGCAGCACGTTCTTCTTCTCCGCTGAGTCACCTCACCTCAAATGAAATAAGGTGGCCATCACAGCTCCCACCTGGAACTGGGTAGACTAGGAGAGAAGGCCAGACCTTCCTGCCTAGCAGCTGAGCATTAACTCACTAAGCCTCACTAACTTATTGCTTCAAACCACTTACCTAAGTTCTTATCAAACTTGTCATTTGAAGCCAAATCCTTGGTGGGTTTTTGGTTGGGTTTTTTTTGTTTGTTTGTTTTTTTTTTTTTTTTTAAACTAACTGCAGAGGTGTGGAGATGTGTCCGGGACAGCAAACTGGATCCTCACTTTAGCACTTTAGCAAACAACTCAGCAGCTAGGTGCAAGCATCCTTGGGCAGGGTGGGCTAAACTCACCCTGTAACCCTCTGGGTTTAACCTCTCCACTCCATAAAGCGAATGGGAGAATTTTCCTTTCCTCTTCCTTCTGACAAGAGATCAAGACCAGAGCAATTTATTTTGATGATTCGGACTAGCCACCAGTGCCAAGTATTGTGGCAGGTAAAGTAGGAGCAACCACTTTTGAAGTTTAGTGACAAATAACAGAGGAGTTGCTGAGATTGATATAGGGACAACTAGCCCTGGTTGGTGTGTCTCCAAACAAAACCAGTACTGGAAGTACTCAGTAGTGGCATAAATCCCTGGTCACTATCTGCATACTTAAAAGCAGAGCTTAAATTCACTAATTAGCTGCTCGGGTTTGCTTGTAACACCATTGGTACCCAACAGTGGACAAAAAACACAGGCTCCAGCTACCAGTGTCATCCCCGGCAATGTTTTATCCAACAACGGGGAAAAGACAACACACACACGCTTACCGCTGGCACACTTCCTTTCCTACTCCCATACAGTCTCTTTTCTGCATGGGGCAGGAGTCTTGATGTTTTATTTTAGGAGAAATAGAAGAAGGTAATTCTGCCTGCAAACAGCAGTATTTTGTTTTGCTACTGCCACACCGAAGTCCAAGAGGGCAATGTTGTCACAGGAGAGAATTACAAACAAACTGTCCCCTGCTCCAAACAACCCAAGAACAGAAGCTGTGGGACACGCTTCAACACAGAAGGGAACCATTGCTTTAAAGGCTGAATACATCTACACAGTCGTTGGCTGTTCAGTCTCAAACGCACCAGCACGCACCTTCTGTGCAGGCGCCCTTACCAGCTTCCAGAGGAGGTGGCTACTCAGCGGACCTTGAAGGTTCAACCCACGCTTGGACACCAGGAAGGACAGGAGACCTTGTCACCATGACTCATCGTCGCCCAAGGCTGAACTTCACAGATCACAGTTCCTTGATCTTCCAACACCCAGTGACACATGGACTTGGGAGCACACCTTCCACCTGGAGCAGCCGTGGTTTCACAACTGCATTTCTGCTCAGCTACCCAGCACTACAGAGTGTGCCCTGGCGAGGGAAGCTGACACCTGATCCAGCGTAAAGCTTGCCAACACCAACTTAAACTGCTAAAGTTGACGCTCGGTCAGTGCTGTCTCATGTAACTGCAATGTCTGACCACTAAAGAACAAGATTTGCTCAACGGTGCCGGTACCATCAGCCTCTACCTCCAACGCAATCACTGGCGAGGAGAACTTCAGCTTCTATTCCAGATGCGTTCCAAAATCCTCCAAAACAAGAGCTCTGGGAATAAGCACATGAGGATGGAGGAGAAAAAGCAGCACATGTCCACCCTCCCCTGGTAACTGCTTATAAAAATGGGAATACAACGCACCGCAAAAAAGAAAAACCATGGAGGAAAGCACAATGCTGGAGATGAAACTCTACACATTTACCTGAACTGCTATATGATGGTTGAGATGTTTATCCAACTAAGAGTCAGAAATGAACAACCTATTATGGAAGTCGCTTCCGCCACTCGAGTTAAGCAAAGACTTGGCTAGCAGCGGTCACCACACGGGGGCAGGGAAGCCAGGCGGTGACCTGCACAGACCTGCTGCCACTATTCATTCTGGGCTATGTCGCCAGCTCACACGTCCCAGCACTTTCCTCATGCAACTTGCATAAGTGATCTCATTTAAGCCACCGTTCCTCCCACATTTGCAAACAAAAAAAGTAAATTACTTGCAATTTTATAAAACCTGTCTTGTAATAGGGATCATGAGTTCTCTCAGTGGGACTAAGAAAGAAAGTGTGAAGGGAAAAATAATAAATAATGCCTTTTGGATCTATTACCGTTCTATGGTCATCTTTTCAGTCAAGCCTAGGTATTACACGTGGAAAACGTCACACTTTTGTCTTTTCTGTGCCAGTGGACAAATGCTGTAATGAAGGAGAGATATCTAGTATCTGATTTCTGTCCAAGTTTAACAGTTCGGATTTTAGCCTCACACATACTAAGGGTTTTTTAAACTGCACTGGAGAGCGCTCCGGGGAAGCCAACTGGCAGAACCTGTTCTGGAGTTAAAAGTTAATCCCCTCCCTGGGACATCCCTCCAGGTCACCAACTCTGACTGCCAGTGTCCTACAATCCCCACGTTAGAATTTTTGTTTTGAAGGGACAGCACCTGTGTTAGCTTGGAAGTTCTCACAGAAATTTATAGCGTCGATGCTCAGAGGAAAAAGAAAGACCGCAGGTTAAGAGCAAACTATAGGGAAGGCAGTCTACTGCAGCAATAGGTAACAAGGCACTGCAGGGATCTCCGAACCCTGGAACACATTCAGAGGATGCTCCATAATCAATTAAAGCTAAAAAAGTGCCCAATGCTGTGAAAAGATATAACCTTGCTTTATTCAGCTGACAGGTCTTTTGAATGACCCGGCCTCTCAGCACCTGAAGTCCACGTGAAGCAGGACACGGTGCACCGTAGTTCCATGAAGCGGGACATAGCGGACCGTATTTCCGTATCTGATTTCTAAACCTGAAACCTATTAGGTCCTTTCCTCCAAAGATGAAGCTATGTTTCAGAAACCTACACCAGATGGCACCGGTTCATGACTGGGACCACCGCAGGTCTCTTACTGGAGGTTAAGGGGAAACTTCCTTCTTACATGAAGCAGCTCCATCCAGGCCCACCACCAGCTCTACTCCCAGTCACTAAGAGAAAACAAAACAGTGCTCACTGATGCCATGGCCAGCCGTCACCTGGAGCTGCTCAACAGCGGCAGCCAACCCAAGTCAGTATCCCCCAATTCCTATTATTTTATGTTTTTAACTCTAGGGTCTGATTACACCCCCAAATTCACTTCGGCTAAAAAAGTAGTGTAGCAATCATCTCAACACAAGCTGTTTTTATTTAACTCCAAACGAGGTGTTTAAAATAGCAAGTCAGCTGTCCAAAAATAGCATAGATACACAGAGTTAGATGACAAAGGTTCAGAAATTCAAAGACCCAGAAGATCTGAAGCCAAGATATTTTTAATAGAATTTCAGTATCAACACATTACCAGTGGCATCACATACTACTCTCGGGAAAAATATGTTCCACATGCAAAGTTCACTTCCTTTGAAAGACTTCTGTTACATTAATCATATTGCATGGCACTTGAGCCATCTAAAAAGCAGGAAGAGAAAGGATAAAGCAGCAAGAGCAGAGAATCCCATGGAAGCTCCGATTTGGTTCACGCTGCAGTATTTGAAGTGGCACATGTTGCTTCGCAACTGGAGGTTTCCAACCACACTGGGTTTTTATGGGGAAGGAAGATGGGAGAATGGGGCAGAAGAAAGACTACAAGAAACTTAAGACTCCTGAGGACCAAAATTCTACCACCCAGAAGAGCTGAACAATGAGCTAGACAATACAGAGGGTTTTAAAAACCACCCTTCAGGGGTGCAGCTGCAAAACTATGAGAATAAGTCTTCTGCACTGATTGGCACAGAAGTTCCACTCGTGACAGCTCCTGGCTACTCCTACGTGGAAGGCATGGGTAGTCTGCAGCTATTCCAGACAAAAAGTTCAAAATCTGTTTGAGACAGGAGGTTGTGGAGACTCCTGCATTACTTGCAGAATAACTATGCCCTTCTGGGACGAGGTCTAGGCTTCTGCTTGATCAAGTAGATGTCAGAGTGGCATGTCGCTCCCATCACCCTACTGCAGAACAGTCAGTCACCGCTCTGCCACGTAACTAACGCCTTTAGATGCATTTAGGTTTTTAGCAAATTTTGCTTTTGAACCTCATTCTGCATTTTCCTAACTTCATGATATCACTCGTCATCTCAAAGCACTCCAATTATTACAAAAGGAGAAAATATTTAGAGTTACTTTGGACTTGTACCAGGAGATTAAAAAAAACAAACCACCAAAAAACCTGTTCAACATGGTCTGTATTAAACTAACTCTCAAAAACCTTGAGTGACTCAGGAACACGCAGTTCCCTGTTTGAAATGGTCGAAGTAGGGGAAGGACCGTGAACAGGATCTTTGTTTCCTATACTCAGTGCTAGAGTCCAAAAGCTTGTTCGTGAGGCTGCTCCAGCCACTGCAAAACACCACTCTGCAAAAGGTCAGGTTGACGATTAACTTCAGCAGCAGGAAAACGGAACAGGGGTAGGTAGGGAGGTGCTAAAACACTGCCCAAAACTGAAATAAGTGCTTTAAAGGACTTCGCAGAAGCAAAGACGAAAGCACGACAGCTCCGCACCGCGTGCAGCACTACCTGCGGGCAGTCAACCCATAACGTATTACAATTCTTTTGTTCACGCAACTAGCGGATCTGAATCCGCCCATCCTCTGCCATTCAGCACATTCACAACTACCAGCACAAACTATGAATCACCGCTAAGCCTACCCCAAGTAGCGCCTGTCACCAGCAAACTACCGTGGATTTAATTGTACAGTGTGGACCTAACACTTTTTCAGCAAGCAAGCAAAAGGCACGACTTAAAGTAGGATTTCCTAATTTAGCTCGCCAAGACCCCATTGCTGGTAGGGATGAACACGCAGCTTCCAGCCTCAGGCCATAGCACGTTGCTCTAAAATAAACTTGCCTGTCACCAGCTGAATGCCTTTAACAGCTTTAAAGCCCCTGTACTAAGGGAACATGATTTTTTTTTTTTTTTCCAAATTACACGCCAATTGTTTACTGGCCTGCCAGAGGCAGGCAGCACCTGCGATCTTCTAAAGAGTCATTTAGGAAACACCCAGCAGGTGATGGCACACAGGCAGCAGAGGAAGGAATGCCCTGCAACACCCCCAGGAGATCAGGCAATCTGAAAAACGAGAATCAACTCATCATTCTGCGCATTGCCGTTTCCTTTCAATGCCACCAGCAGTGCAGGAAGGGTTGTTACACAGGCAGCTTCAAAACTCAGCTGTGTCATTAGTTCTTACAATCTCCCAACAGAGTGAGCCTCCCCAGGGACGTGCAGCTCTCCTAAGACAAACTGACAGCTCTTTAATTTGTCTTGATGACATATTATGGAGATACAGAAACCTGAAGTTGTGCCGCTCAGTTGAGTTCCTTCAGGCTGAAGCTCCCTGAACCTCCACTATCTACACATCTACCTGCAATGGACTTGTAGCTACTTTTGTCACTGTCTACAGTTCTAATCGCCCAACCTGTTGGGTAGTAGGCACAAAAAGTACCTCTGTCGGTACAAAACTCCTTCCGCAGCACAGTTCTTGTCCTTCGCCCGCAGCCGTATGCTGCGGCATCTTCACCCCCTCCCAGCAAATATCACCTTCGAACCTTCTGTCAGAAAGACACTGAAAGGCTCTACTTTCCTTTTCCAAGAAGTGGAATTTGGCTAAAAAGTCTGAACAAATACTTGAATGCAACAAAAATTCAGTTTAATTATAATGTGGGTAAATGCTGTACTTTGGAGCAGAGGAATCTGGCTTTGACATAAATCTTTTGCTTAGCAAAAGTAAATCTTTTACTTGTATTCCCCTTGTCCAAGACTGTCAAGCATTATTTATTATACTGGCAACAAATCACTTCTGTAGTTCTGCAAATTTACATGACATTTTGGAAACCACTGCAAGGCAGATCCCCTGGCCTGGTGAACACACCAATCTGAAAATGAAGACAAAGTACAAGGCAGTAATTTAGGGAAGGAAGACAAGACGACAGGCAGGTTCCTAGGTTATTATTTAAAGGAAAAGTAGGTTTGGGAGCATTTCCCAGCAGGGGGAGCAACACGGTTGGGAGAGAGGACGACCCTGGCAGTAGAACAAGGAGAGCTGCACAATCCACGTCACTTGGAAGGCAAATCCCACCTACAACCAGCAACAGCAACTCTCAGCTTTTCAGCATCCTTAGTCTCACATTTCTATCTCTTCAAATGTTGAGCACCACCACTCATCACAAAAGGGATGCGGCAACAGGAAACCTACTCGCATGCGAGCCTGGGTTAGATGCCTGAAGAAGGGCTAAAGCAGCAAAGACAACCTAGGACCTGAAGTGCCAGCTCTGGCTTGAAGGAAGAGGGCCTCTAAAAGCCTCCTGAGCTTTCTAGACCCAACAGGCAAGAATGATCTTCATTGGGAAAAGAGTTACAGAAAAGTTAGACTGTCCAACCTTGTCATCAAGTGCTGCTGGATTATTAGTTCAACCAGGGTTACATCCCATATACTCACTCACACCAAACAGTAACCAGATCTTTCCACCTGGGAACAGAAATCAATCCCCATGCGTGCAAAAAAGGTCTACAAAACCTTAGAGGAGACCCAAAAAATAATTCAGAAAGAACAAACATGATAATGATGCTCAGCATAAAGACACGGAAGGCTAAAGTTTAAAAATACATGGCTATGACTACAAAATATGGAAAGATCTTGTAAGAGAAGATTTACTGACTAGTAAGTCTAGCAGTAAGCCACTTAGAGTCCTATGGGGAATCTTTCAAAGATGTCCCCGATTACAGGATTTAATGTAAACATCGGATTTCTCTTCTCAGCGGCAGTTTATAGTAAAAGACATCATCCCCTTTCTCAGTGTTTATACTTCTCAGTGCACGTACCCAGTCTTCTGGGTATAGCAGTTCTAGGAAAACCAGTTGCTTAACAGAAAGGACAAGACAAGCATCTGCTCCAAGTGCAATGTCCCAACAGCACAGATTATTACAGGGCACCCCCTCTCCGCCCCCCATTTTCTTATAGTAAGACAGCTGATTAAAAGCAATACCATCCTACTACCTCTGCCTAAGAATTTGAGAAAAGCTTGATAAACAGCAGTGCTCTAGCACCAGATGGCACTGTTACCTGAATAAACCCACAGGAGACTGGGGTTAGAGACAGAGGAGAAGCTGGTTGGGAGCGGTAGGCAGAGAAGTAGACAACATTTTGCCTACACATCAGCCAACGCTTCTCACCGACAGGTTGGCTCAACACTCCCTCAGTAAAGCCTCATCTGAAACACAGGTCAGAGTTAGCAATCCCCACCGAGAAGAAAACGGCCGTTGAGGAGCACAGCACCTCTACGGACACCCAAGCCCAGCTTGTCGAGAGATGCCCAGTTCAAGCAAGACTTAAGGGGATGGCTGTGGAAACCCCGGTGAATACCTAACCATGCAGGGTGAAAGCAATGGTTCTGCTGATCTTTTTGGCAGTATCTAACAAGGTCTCAGAGAGATGCATTTGAGTGGTAGAAGAGACTCCTCTAAGGAGTAGCTCACCTCAATACTAACACCAACCAGTGTGACAGGGAGAGTAGAAGCCCATTTTAGCCACCAGTCTAGATTCCTGGGAATCCCAACAGCCCGCTGTTTTAGCTTGCCAGTTAAGCTGTGTTCCTCCTTGTGTGCACAAGGAGTCTGTCCAGTAGCTCTTTCATTTACCTGAAGCAAAAGGATTCCTCAGATTGTAGCCTTGGGAGGGAAATGGCAGTCATCATGCAACACGTTTTCCACCTTCTTGCTGGACCATGCTGGGGTTGCCATCCGGACAGCATCGGTGCTGTAGAAATGAGTCACTCGCCACTCTGAGCGGCATTTGGGGCACACTGCCAGGCCTGGAGGAGAGAGTGGGGCTGCTCGAACCTCCACCTGCCTTTCCAGAGGAGAAAAGGGATACCGCGAGGAAATCTGTGTGATTATTGCTGACCAATTCACTCCCAAGGCACAATAAGCGCACCGCACCTTTCTACATCTTTGGGAGTGGGAATAAAGAGTATATCCATGAGAAATATTCCTTTGCTCCATTCCTGGAGTAAAGCAGGGAGGGCTCTTCTGCTGAGCCAAAAAACGGACTCTGCTGGGCTGGCGGTAACTCTGTGCAAGGGAATGAAGCATCCCCTCTCCCCTCGCAATCCGGTCAGCAGTGCGCAGGAGGAACTCGTTATTAGCCCACAGCAAAAATCCACCTTGCAAAAATTGCCAGGGAACAACAAGAGGGAGACACATCAACAGAAAATCACCGTGTCTGCTTTCCAGCTGGTTAGCTCATATGCTGCTGCTGTGAATACAAACCAGCCATTTAAATTAGCTTCTAATTGTTCACAATTATTCAGAGACAGCAAAACCTGCAAGCAGCTTTAAGGCCACAGGCAAGCAGGAGAGAAAGGATGGTTTAAGACGCCTTAACAAGATTCATGTATTCGTATTTTGCGACTCTCACAGCCTGCAGTCTCCAGCAACGCCTCTCTAACAGCCCTCCCCAGATGTGTGCTTTGCACTGCAGAGGAAGGTAACCCACGGGTGTTCCTACACTTCAGGCTTTTACTCCTTCTTGCTCCAGTTTTTGGACTGGTTCAAAAATTAAACCAATAATATTTTAGTCTCCCCAAGTCGTTCACAGTCTCCGCACACACAGGCAGTTTGAGCAACACTATTTATAAAGCTGCTTAAAATTCTGGACACAGCCGGAGCTCTTTGATAGGATGTCAGCCATGCGACACCCGAACGTAGGAGGTTGACACAGGATGGTTAGTGTAATACAGCCCACTCTTCTTTCCCTTTCTTTCACCCAGAGCCTCCACTACCACCCGCACAGGAGTCCCTTCCCCCCAAACACAGACAGTAACGTTTCACAATTGCTGCAATTTTCTCTCCTAGGAGAGCGGGAAGGTATTAGCCTATTATCCTTAAATCCCTAGCACGTCAGTTTTGGTTCACACAGAAGACCTAATGCAAGTCCAGCCTGCAGGTCAAAACGCTGTAGGGGACTGAATCCAGACATACCTTAACGATGAGATTCCCTCACTCAGCCATGTTTGGACCCAGAGGTACAGCGCTGCCACAGAGCCAAAATGCTCATCTAGGTTTTAGAAACCATAGCAAATTTAATAAACTTAAGCGGGATTATTTTATCAAGTACAGAATCTCCTAGAGGAGACAAAATAACTTTGAAAAGCGATGTATAAATAGCTCTAGCTGAAAGCACGGCATATGCTGTGTCATGCTACGCTCCCAAGTCAGTCCTGGGCAGTGAGATCATGGAGCTGACTGGTCTCTCTTGTAGCTTCTCCGAGTTTCATGCCTGCTCTGAAATGAGAGCATCCCCCTGGAGAAGTATTCTTGGTTGATCTCACATGCAGAACACACTCCCCAAACACACTGCAGTGCCGTAGTGCTCTGCTCCATGAGGAACGCTGCACGGGCAGACGGGCTGTCTGAAGCCCGAGAAGAGGAGGCAGAACAGTGGATTCGATGAAGCAGATGAGGACCTGAGCAAATTTTCTCGCTTAGCTGGGAAATACAGGATGCTCAGGCTGGAGAGGAGGGCAGCTTCCATGGCGTGCTCAGGGGAAACTGCGATTTAGTTCAGAAATAAATTAGTGTCACTGCCTCCTCGTCAGGACACAGCCAGGGCAGGGGTCTAGGGGCATCTCCGCAGCCCCTCCTCGCACAGAGCGAAGGCAGGTCCAACGGCTAACGCTAGCTGCAAGACATAGCAAGTGTTCTGCAAAGGCTTCCTGTTAAATAACATACCCTCTAAACCAGCTGTATCCCCAGTCACATCAGATACTTGTTTAACAAAAAATAATCAAAGCCTTTACAACCAGTTCAAGCAACCTCTGGAATACTACAGAGAATCCACCCAAAATTCCGTGACAGCGTGGGTACCCCGTGCATGCATTTATTTCTGATAAACAGCAAAGCCACTCCCCCAGCTCACACTGCAGACACACAGAGTGTGTGTGAATGCTACTGGGACAATGCAGCACAATTGCATCACTGCCCAAAAAACCTCAGCTGCATTTTCTATTCACTGAAAGAGTTTCAATTATCCCCCCCATACATAAACGCTGTATTGGCCAGTACAAAAAGAAGGAACAGCCCCTAATGAATCCATACACCAGGCTACAGAAGCTCAGTTATTTAACGACTGAATTTCTGCAACCCCTGCACTGTTACATGCCTTTTTATTCAAGGGGTGAGTTCACCACTTGCAAAATGGTTGGGGGAAGACTAACACAGCTCCCAACCAGCGCAGGTTTAATTCACTGCCTCATGTTTGTGCATCCTGTAATACAAAAACAACCAGCCTTTAATTCCCTTCAATCACTCCTAGAAAATCTCACCAGGGCTGGTGACAGCAATGATGCAATAGGGACAGAAGTGTAAAAGCCCTTCAGAGTCCGACTTAGCACTCCTGCAGCAAAGCATTGTTTCACCCCCTTGCACGGGTAAGTCCAGTGGACTGACTTTTTCTTCCTCATCATCTCAGCCAGAGCACAAAGAAAGCGTTCAACATCATATTTAAAACCCATCAATCCGATCATACCACACTACTATGTCATTTTTCCCTTCAGGTGTTTTCTAGGCTGACTTCTAAACCATTTATCGGAAGCTCTCCAGAATTGTGCCAGTCACCTAAGACAACACAGCATTTGCCCAGCAGAACATCCAACATCTGCATGGAAACACCACTCTCCTCTCTGCATTACTCCACAGGTATCCAATTCAGTTATTCAGCAGCACATCTGATGTGATAATAATTCAAGATTATAGCTCAGGGAATCTTCTTTTCTCCTCCTGTCCCTTCCTTTGCAATTGAGCACACGTAGATAGCTCACAGAAGTCACTGAGCCACTAGTATAAGTAAACACAGCAATGGCACAGAAACCAGAGGAACAATAATGCCAGATGTTCCCCAGTTTTGTACAAAGTACACACAGTTCCCATTCTAACCCTGCTGAAGTTAGATTAAGTACCTCCCTCTACACAGCTTTTAAGGGCAAAATCCTTTAGACCTGCATTGATCCTTGCCAGCCTGGTTTTCCTCTGGACATCACATACAGACAACAGTAAACCTCTTGCAGAAGTACACCTTTATGCTCCTCAAGTCCACACGTGCTTTACAGCACACCACAGCCCAACAGCTGTACAGCAATCAAATTATTGAGGAAAAAACCCACTTCCCAAGATGCTCAAATCCAGTTTTGAAGAACGGCTTAGGCATTTAGGAGACCCAGCATCAGAAGAGCCCCCAGTAGAGTAACACCCTTCCAGGGCAATCAGGAAACCATGAAAACCTTCCATTTTTAACGAGAGGAAAGTTTCAGAGAAACCCAGAACTGCCCCTTCACTAAAAACATTTCTAAAAGGTCACCTCTTACAGGCAAGCAAGGGGAGACTGACTGTTAACAGAATTCACCCCGGAGCTGACTATCTCCCCATAAATGTCAAAGACTAAAGGCTTCGAATTTTCCTAACTGGGGTTTGCAGCATCCCTCACCTCTGCATATAGATCAGCAGGCTGCTCCTAGCAG
>NW_009647799.1:310630-320693 GCF_000708025.1 Charadrius vociferus | reverse complement strand
AACATGGGAAAACTTCTCTCCTCTCTTCCTGGCCTAATATGACAAACATCAGACAGTACCATCACCTGTGAGATATTTCAGAGCAGATCTCGTTAGAAAAGATGCTAAAACAGCATTGGGGGATGTCACTTTTGACTCAGCAGCTCTGTCAAATATTGCACACTTATAAAGTGCATTTGTCCCCCTCCTATCCCTCCCACCCCTCCTTCAGACCTGCCAGCTCAGCCTAAGGTCTGAGGCGAGCTGAGGTCTTTCTTTTTAAGCATCTTCACTGCCTCCGTGGACTCTCTCAGGTGTAACCCGACTGGATGCGAGTAGTTCTGCTGAGGATGCCCTTAGAGGAATAAGCACTCACTCCAGACAACATGAGCAAAAAGCAGTAAAAGCCTGTTTGCCTGAAGTCAGCAGTTCTGTCTCCAAAAAGACACACAGCTAGTCAGGGAGAGGCTCCCCCCCACCCTTTAAAAAAAAAACAAAAAAACCCAAAACCATTCGCCATTCAGAGCGGAAAGGCACTGGATTCCTAGCACAGATGCAATACCCTCTCTCGCACTGTACCTGTGCTAACAACCTCTTGGGTATATCAAGAAGAAAAAATACTAAGGACAAACGATGCAGCTAATCAATTACAAAGCCACCGATCCCTGTCCCTACAGTGGCATGACTCCAAATGTATGCTCTGTACATATGGATGCCTTCGCATCTACACACCAAAGGATAAAAACAGTCTGGTGAACAACTAATCGATAGCCCCGTCTGCAAAATACATTTTACCTTCTTAAACCGAGGCGGTTATTCTTGACAGGGACCCCCATATTTCCTGGAACTGTAATTCACTTGATGCCTACTTCCCAAAATGACCTTTATTTGAGGATATATTGCTATGCACACGTACAGTAGGAAAGCGCATATTTTGCTTTAACACCAGACTCTTTTGTTATGTGCCATATACATAACATGTTCTTTGCTTTAATGACTTCAGTTATAATAGAGGGATTTCAGCCCATCACAACCCCAGTGAAACACTGAGCCATAAAGACAGTTAGAGTAGGTTGGCAAACACTATAAAAGTACCCTCGCAAGATGATTTAGAGCGCTCCGCTCCCCTGACAGCTGGAGTGCTGCTCTGCCTCCTCCTCCTCCTTCTCCTCCCTGCTTCCAGCAAAAAGGAGGTTAACTAAACTCTGCCTCTACAGAGCACTGCCAAAACGATGTGCCCAGGACTGTCCTGCAAACCCCTGAAAGGGGGACAAAGCTGCAGGCCTGTGGCTGAGGAAAGCAATGACTGGACAGCAGATTTCAGAGTCACTGAAAAGCCACGTGGCACGAACCGAACAGCATTAGCACGGCTGTACGCAGAACCGCCCCGAGGTGCTGAGCCCCAGCCTTGCTCCGGGAAGGGCTTGAGGGTGGATAAGCCTCAGACTGCATTATACAGCCTGTCGTTCCCAATTAAACATACAAACCAGGTTCTTCCTTAAAACTGCCCCTACTCATTAATTGCCACTGTATACTCCCCAGATTTGGCAGGCTCCCAAACAGCGTGCGTAATCTCCAGCAGCAACTCAAACCAAGTCAGACCGGCCACTACCAGGACGCTCCTACACTTACAACAGAGATTTTTACTTGGAAAAGATTCCCAGCTTTGTAGGCGATGCGTATGCAAAGGTACCGTGTCGTCAGCCACTGAAACACAGCTAAGGCTGGGGCTGAACACGGTAGCTGTGAAAAATCAGGTGCACTGTTAAATAGGAGACAGTAATAAGCCAAAACCACAGCACTTTGCCATTTTAAGGTGTACGCTCTGCATATACCCAAGTACTCAAGATACTGTCAAGATTAAATGGTATGTTGAGAATACAGAAAAAGCAGCAATAGGGATACTTTTGCTATGAATATGAAATGACACACTGCTCTTACCACAAACTAAAAAATCCAGAAAACACCCGATGTGGCAGAATCCTGTAGTGAAAGCTCCCCAGCCATGAACATCTGCGTAATATAACCGCCAGCGTTAGACTCACTGCTGACACGCATTCGTTGTCTTTCTGTCAGATTTTTTTGATACACCCCTTATCAGGTGTGCGTTAGGAGATCTCCTGCACGTTACAACACGCACCTTTGCAACAGATTCATGCAGCGAACACGGAGCACCCCCTTCTCCGCACAGAGCCAGCTTCCATCCCACTTAATTCATCTGCGCGGATTCGTTTCTCATCACCCCGGAGCTACGTGCCTGGCTCAGACAGCCATATAGGCAACATTACCTTTATCCTATCAGGCACTTAACGGTGCCTCACACCTCGGTGCTTTCCTCCTTTACCCTTGCCTTGGGCACTGCAGGCTGAGAATACCGATTTGGATGGAGAAAACACAGCGGCCAGGAGGATGCGCTGGTCAGGATGCCAGCCCTAAAGCCTTAAGAATCACCTGTGCCATGGCATTTAGTAGGGCTGAAGCTGCTACTTAATTAGGTTTGCCTAATGAGTCATAATAAACAGTGTATATGTAAGAACAGGTTTTCCATTAGTGTGAGGACCTCACTGGATTATCTAGGTGAAATGCTGCCATTACAATGGAGTCTTTTTTCATTTTATATACTTAACCATGACCTACATTCCTTTGCCCGAAGGAGGCCCATCTCCAGAGGGAACGTGCCTGTTTAATCAGCTCCAGCATTTTTTTCAGAGTTCATTTTCAGCAGGGATGGATGGAGCAGCCTCACGTCTCTTCAGATAAGACACAGCTTACCGAAGCTCCAGGAGAGAGTGGTAAAAAAGCCATCAAGTTCAAATAAGGGCAGGCACCCTCAGCTCCAGAGCCTACCGAGATCAAGGAACACCAAAGCCTCCGCATGCTCCAACGAGCCTGGCCGGCTGCTCTACCTTGTTGTGCAAGGGGTTGTCTCCTGGTGAAACCGCCATCAGGATCAGGTTTGAGGAGGAAGACAAAACCACAAGAAGTCTTTGGGGCGGTCAGCAACCTCAACTCTTTTCTCCAGAGGAAATGAGCCTACCGGCCATTAGCAAAGAGAACGTATAGACAAGCAGACTCACTGGCTGCAACACAAAAAGAGAGCAGCAACTCACATGTAAGGGTTACACCTTATCCTCGTTTCCCCAAAAGCTTCTCCCATGTTGACAACAGTCATTTCAAACTGCTTCCAAGATACAGCCTCTCCCCTCTACTAATGCAGAGGCAGAAAAAAACCCCCACCCTAACAACCCCCTAAAAACACCTCCCACCCCCCAAAACCAGAAAGGAACCACAGAAGGCTCAGAAGAGAAGGAATTCCTCCAAAGCTGCTCTGGGGAAGCGTGTCCAGGGAGCCAAACTCATCCCTCAGGGCAGGAGCCTGTGCTGCTCAGGGTTCCCCCAGGCACACCAGAACACGGCCACAGCCTGCCTGCGGGGCATCTGGCTACATCTGGCTACAGGGACAACAGCCCAGGGGGTCGGGGCTGCAGCAGGAACCGGGGAGGGCTGGAAAAAAGCAGTGACAGGATAACACAGCTCACTGCCACAGCCTTTGGAAAACACTCAGTGATTTGATCAATGCAATTCTCCCCATCAGGAATTGTTTCCTATTGACACTTTTTTCAATCCTCTATCAATTTTAGAGATTTTTTTTTCTAAAAAAAAAAAACAACAAAACCAAACCAACAGGTTTTACAAGCTAATCCACATCATTTTTCTGCCCTCTCTCTCCATCACCACCAGCTATGAAGATCCCCGATGCCTCTGAAGGCTGTTAGCTTTGCTGATGCAGAACAGGATACGCCCAGCGCTGCAAAGCTCAACAATACTGACAGCAGTAAAAATAACTCCTGCTTTGGTATACTAAGCAGTTAAGATCAGGAGGTGCACAGAGAATGTGCATACAATAAGCTGTCACAAAACGACAAGGATTATGTTGCACAGAAATAGGTCTGAGATTTAAACAGATATGAGATCACCACGGGTGTGGTAAGAAAGCCATAGATAAAAAAAAAAAAAACACCCCATGATTTTTCCTTTTGTTCACATCATCCCAAACAGAACAAACTCAGGGGAGATGGGGCTTAAAGTTCCCTTCAACTGGAAGGAAACAAGCACGCCCTCTCCTTTGTTAGGGTATAAACTCCTTTCCTTCACAAGCACGGCTCTCCTGAGACGCAGGCTGGGGGATGTTGGTGAAAAGGGCCTTGCCGGTGCCAAGGCAGCAGTCAGGGCAGGTCTGGCAGCTGGATCGCATCCAGATCTGCGCTACCTACCGAGGACAGACCCGAGCAGGACCCACCACCACCACGGGCACCATTCCTATCACCTCCTACTCTCTCGCTACAGCACCGGCATCTCTCAAGATCCTGCTGCCGTTCAGCATCGCATCTTCTCTCAAACTTTTCCATGCCAGACTTGGGGAAATCATAGAATCATAGAACGGTTTAGGGTGGAAAGGACCTTGAAGATCTTCGAGTTCCAACCTCCCTGCCATGGGCAGGGACACCTCCCACCAGCCCAGGTTGCCCAAGGCCACGTCCAGCCTGGCCTTGAACACCTCCAGGGCTGGGGCCTCCCCTCATCCTGTCACTCCATGCCCCAGTAAAAAGTCCCTCCCCAGCTCTCCTGTAGCCCCTTTAGGTACTGGAAGGCCACAGTAAGATCTCCCCGGGGCCTTCTCTTCTCCAGGCTGAACAGCCCCAGCTCTCTCAGCATCTCCTCATATGAGAGCTGCTCCAGCCCTCGGATCATCCTCGTGGCTCTCCTCTGGACACGCTCCAGCAGGTCCACGTCCTTCTTATGTTGGGGACTCCAGAGCTGGATGCAGCACTCCAGATGGGGTCTCACAAGAGTGGAGTAGAGGGGCAGAATCACCTCCTTTGACCTGCTGGCCACACTTCTTTTGATGCAGCCCAGGATCCGGTTGGCCTTCTGGGCTGCGATTGCACATTGCTGGCTCATGCCGAGCCTCTGGTCAGTCAGCACACCCAGGTCCTTCTCCTCAGGGCTGCTCTCCAGCTATTCCCCACCGAGCCTGGATTTGTGCTTGAAATGAAACAAGGATGCCAAACTCAGCTGTGTGCAAGCACGCGCTCTCACACTGTACTCTACCAGAGCATGACAGTCTCAGCAAGGAGGCAAGGGACGAAGAGTTGAAGTTTGCTCATCTTCCTCCCTCTCCTCACACAGCCCTCTGCAGAACTGACATTTCCCTTGCCATTTTTAAGCATTCTGTTTTCAAACCTCACCCAGAGCAGCATAACCTGGGAGTACAAAGCCATGAACTAACCACTTCTGGCCCTGGAGCCCAAGCAAGTGGAGGAGGCAGGACAAGCAGATTCTCCAAAGGCTTCAACCCCCGGGGGGCTGCCTGCCCACAGAGCTGTTACTCTCCACACAACAAGAAATAGCGAATCTCACTGAAAATCCATTCAGAAGACTTTATGGAGCCTGTTGTATGACATCCTCGAGGGCCACTGGATATACTAAGCATGCCGTAAACTGATCTCATCTCTTTACTTTTGTCAGCGTTCAGACTTGAGAACAAGATAAGGTTGCTTTTCACAATTACCTAAAAATATGAAGAGCCCATAGTGGAACGCTTACCTGTTTTAGAAGCAAAGTTTAACCCCAGATTTTAAGGGAAACTTAAGCCAAGATTTATATTTAAGCTGAAATGTACCAAGAAGGGTGTCCCTTTCTGTGTACCTCATCTGCAGTAACGCAAACCGTTTGTGGCAGAAATACAAGTCACCTCTGAAACCATCTCCTGCCTGCAAGGGTTGCACTGATGGATTGTCTGTATTGAAGTACTGCAATAATTAGTAAATTATTAATTGAATAGCAGACAACCATACAGTTCTCCTATCAGAAATCTGCGATTTCAACCCAAGGGAAGAGGCAAATGCCACCTTTCTAGGTGAAATGATTCTAAAGAAACTCCAACTCATACCACCCTGATTTCTGCACCCCTCGGGATGAAGCCACCACCTATATTCTTACCACACTTGCACCTTCCACGAACAAAGCATACATGTTGTTTCAGCCCCAAATTCTAAGTTCTTCCTAGCTTTCAGTCAGGACAGCAACCTAGGCTGAGATGGTAACACAAACATGGAATTACTAAAAATCATTTACACTGCAGCGTGGTACATGCTTATCCATCAGTGCTTGAGTCTTCTGCCCCAGCCACGTTCCAGAACCTTTCCAGGATTATATTGTCCTCGCAATTACATCACTCGCAGGCGTCAGCGCTAAGCCTGCTTGACAGTCACAAGCAGGGCAACGCAGAGATAACTTCCACAGGCTTTGGGTGTTAGAGATTTTTACCAATACCTTACTAGCTCACTTAATAAAGCAATAACGGTAACTGCAAAAAGGCACTCTCCAGTCAAGTGCTCCATCAGCCACCTGAAGCCTCTGAGTACCTCAGTGTTAAAGCATTTAAGTGTCACATACCTCTTGAACAGGAACAGCCCAAAGATCAGAAGTTGGCTCAAAAGTCAAAGCCTGCAAATTCAGAAGTCCCAGCTCTTTCAGTCTAGCAAAGATGATTTTGATACAGTAGCTTTAAAAAAACCCAAAATGCCAATGAAGCCTAAAGAGAAGCTGCTGCTCTTCTTTCAAGAGTAAGCGATGATTGGTAGAGTTTGTCATCTCAGAAAGTGATCATGATAAAGGCAAGTAAAATGTGCAATTGAATCCTACTTTTCTTCTATCATGTTCACCAATTACAGACCTCTCCACAAAGTTCAAGTAACACTTCAGGGTTGAATGGATCAAGACAAACTGCAGTTTTCCTCTTACAGAAAACCTCAGCGTCAGAAGCCTGGTCCCACGGCAGCACTGCAGAGACAGCATGCGATGGATAAATATTTCAATGGGGAAGTCACCATAGCTTACTATTTCAGAGGACAATTATAAAAAGAGAATTGTGAAGATACTTGAACACTGTACCAAAAAGCATATGGCTAGATGTTACCAACGGTCTGGGCACTCAAACAACACTTCTTTTCATAATAATGGGAAAAAAAGCACTCTTGTGATGTGCACAAAAGTAGGGAACTGAAAAAGTGTAGAGTTTCCTGAAAAATAATCACTTATGGTGGGGGAGTGGGGTGGGATTAAAAACAACACATATCTGTCAGCGTGACATTTTAACAGCAGCAGCTTTTGTGAATGGAGCACCGAGATGATTCAAGAAAATATTAGAGTTTCAAAACACTTCAAAGAGAAGCTCTGATAAACGGCTATCCCACCATTACAACATCTCTTGGCACAGACACAGAGCTTTCGATACATCCAACGAACAAGACAATGCCTTCCGCTGCTCCGAGACGCACATTCAACACATCAGACTTCACCCAAGTGACATTTCAGTAGCACCTGCCCCCAGTTAAAATAGCTATTTCTAGCAAGGTGGGTGTCGAGAAGGGTAATTTCACCCATCACTTGAGGCCTGGGTGCAAATCACAGACCTCATGTTGTCATTTATGATTAAAAGTTCTTCCTCTTCCTGGGCTCTCATGGAGATTTGCCACTTCGCTAAATCACAGCGTAGCTGAAGGTGACAGGTGCCTTCTTTTCCTGAAAGCGCAAGACGAACTCAAAGGCAACATTTGGCCGAGGCTAAGCTGGCAGGACCAGTACTAGCCACGCACATAGCGCCTACTAACCTTGCAATGTTCCTACCGGAGCCTCATGTCCATATGAGAATATAATAAAACATCCTTTGTTTTACTCTTCTTCAGAACACAGATAATCCTGCTTCATTTCAAATACCCTAAAGCAATTTGGGGCGGGGGATGCCCTTTTAGCTCACATACCAGCGTCATTCATTAGTAGGAAAGCCTAAAACCCCAGCTCAATATCACCCCTCAGTTCCGATGCAACACTCCCAGGCTAGCGGGTCATACTTAACCAATGAAGCATTTAGAGAACATCCAGGGATTTTTTTTTCTGATGAAACTGGAAAAATGAGAGGGCAAACTGATGCCCTGCCAGCCAGGAAGGCAAAGCATTGGAGCGGTCTGCCCGCCTCCGGAGCAGGGTAGGGAACACTCTCGAGAGCAACGAACATGCTATCGCCCTGAATAACTTCACTCCCAGAGGAAAATGAAAACAGCAAAGATAAGGGATGTGAGGATAAATGGGTGGGGAGAAAGGGTCTTTGAGGTGCCCGAGATCCCGGCGTGGGGAGAAAACTAAACCGAATCAACAGGCATGAACACTGAACGGCCTCTGAAGCAGCAAAACGGTATAAAAATGATAAAGAGCTATGAAAAAGAGACCAGCTGCTAAAACAAACTTTTGTCTACAGTAGCAGTAACGCACCTGACCCTTTTACAGCACAGCAGGAACCAGCTGAGCTAAGAGCCAAGCTAGAAATACCAAAGAACTGCAATTTGGTGTCTTTTCTACCATGCTCGGTAGTACATACAGGTTGGAAAATGATGCTACGAATGTCATTCTGCGTTTAATCCTTGATCTTTTGTTTTAAGCCTCCATTGAGGCATTGCCAGCACCGTAGATCAGAGGCAGGCAATCGGAACTGAACCGTAGCTGAGCTAAGTTAGCAGCGCTAACGAGAACAAACGGCATTTCACAAAAGATTTCTTCGGCTGCTTTCCAGAACGAGCATCACGGGCTCTCCGGCTCCCGGGGTGATCGCTTCGCTGCCATCGTCACATCAACACGGTTCTTTCAGCACCAATGAGATGCAGATAGGAGCCGCGCAGCAGACTTCTAAGATCGCTCATAAATGCTTTTTTTACAAAATGGCTCGCTAGCCCAAACGGTACGAAGCAGGCGTAAAGATCCAAGCTTTGGAAAGCAAGAGCTCTCCACCCCGAGCCTGCTGTCCCCTCCACGCGCTCACCCTTCGCTGTGTAAGAGCGCAACGCTCAGTTAGAGAAGCGGGTCCAGGAGCACGGAGACAGGAATCTGCCCTACATCCACCACCTTTAAAAGATGACCTTTTCAGTCCCTTCATTTCTCATCCCAGCTCTCCTGACAGCAAACACTTCTCAATGCCAGATTAGAAAAGATTAACTAAGTTATCACAAGAGAAAGTTAAGGTTCGTGTCAGTCCCCGTGGGCAGTACAGTACACACAATAGTAACTATCAGACGTAGGGTGGGTGATGAGACCGGTTTACCCAACTGACTATGGCCAAGAAGGTCAAATGCAGCTTTGCCAAGCCCAACACATAGGGCTCACCATCAGTTTCCAACCACTAAAGGCAAGAAAAAAAAAAAAAACAACTAGCTTTTGCAGCAAGTATTGACTTTGCAGCAAGTATGCCAGCTAAGGGAGTTCAGATAAGAGTGTTTTCTCTACAAAAGTGCCTGGCTTGCATGGTTGTACATATGCTAATCAGAAAGACTGCCATAATCTGAAGAGAAAGCAACTGCGTGGGGCAGAAACAAAAGCAGCCAAAGCATCACTGTGAGAGAGGACATTAGGTGTGAATACACATTGTGTGTTTGCACCTGAATGCCAATTAAACAGTAGAATACACAGAATTAGTGCAACACACACTCAGGCCACTTCACTACACTAACAGAAGTCATAATTCAACTCACAATTATTTTAACCATTGTGCAAGAGCAGATAGATTCCAAATGGTAACCAGTAGCTATGGGTGGCAATCTGGCACTAAATTATGTTACCCAGAATAGAGAAAAAAATACAGACAGCACGATTGAGAGGAAGCCAGGAACTTAGCCTGGATTTCTTCCAGAGTTCAAAGTGTCAACACTGGAAAAAAAATTTCAGAAAGACTCCTCCAATTAAAGATTTTACACATGCATTACAGCGACCACACCAATTACCGTATTTGTCATATTTGTTTCCTAAAAATTATTAATCTTCCTCTAAGATCCCCAACAAAACAAGAGATACGAGAGCTGATCACCCAACACTCCTGTGAAATACAAAGAGCGCTTGATGCGGGAAGTGCTAAGTTTTCATCTAACACTGGGGCTCAGATAAAAGCAGCCTCAGGAAAGAAACATTAATACCATTCACCGAGGTACGGGAGGCTGATCAAGGCAGCCAGAGCCAATTCTGATCAAGCAAGCAC
>NW_009647799.1:299501-310563 GCF_000708025.1 Charadrius vociferus | reverse complement strand
TACACAGTCCGGGGGTGAAAAAGGAGAAAATGATTGTGCTTCACCACGTAATAGCACCTTTACAAAGGCAAGAAGCCATTTAGGAGCCAGGTTTGCTTTTTAGAAGAAGAGATGGGTGTAAACTGCCTGCACGTTTCTGCTAGAAATTGCAAATTTTCTCATCAAGATGGGGACAGGTTCCTAATTCAAGAAATCAAAGCAAACAGTTAACTCTTTTTATGACAGACCTTCCCTGAGGGATACAGGAGCTGCTGCTGCAGCAGCGATAGCAGGGCTTGGGCTTAGGATGCCCTGGCTAGTGCTAGCCCAGAGAGCTCACCATTAATCACAGGGAGTTCCTGCCCCACACCCATTTTATTATGGTAAAGTCACCCTGTACTTAGCACTTTCCTTTATCATTACAGGGCAGATTTAGTTCACGAACCAAACGAGACGTTTCTCTGTCACGTACCAGCACAATCCCGACACCACACAAAACTACACAGAGGAAGTTTCTAGCCCGAGAGTCAGAAGGGCGAATGAGCCAATTCAGCTACGCAGGTCAGATGGTGCGGGTGAAAAGGTAGTTCCTGAGCCAATACACGCTCTGAATCCGATTGTCTGATTTTCACATGTGAAGTGAGATCTCAAAACACTGACAGCTGGCACCTTTGGACGATAAAAACATCAACTAATGTATTAAGAAGAAATTTCAGAATTTTCATTTTATTACATCTAAGCAGCCAGGAATTCTGGTATATTCTGTGCAGTGCCACCTTCCCTGCAGTGTAATTCTGCAAGGTGCTCTCTTCTTTCTTGTATTTCAGGAACATACAGAAGCACACAGTCTAGGAAGCAGATTGCTTCATCCAGGACGCAGCTTGCTTCATCCTGTGAAGTTTGCTCCAGTTCAGAACGCTTCCACTGACAGGGTAATTCAGGTCTATGTTCATCAATCACAAGCTGTATTAAATACACCCTAAGGAGGAAACATGATATACTGCTACACCTCCTTAGGAAGAGCTTCCCAAGCTCTTTGGAATACACCCGAAATGTTGGCCAGCCCACCTCTTACAGGAAGCAAATGAATCATCCACATCTGCAGACTTAAAAAAAAAAAAAAGAAAAAAAGAAAAACAACAAAACCAGAAGTTTTCCAGGAAGGACAGAGATTCCTCCCTCTCCCCCGCTCCCATTTGCTGCTTTAAACTGAAGCCCACAGGCAGTTCACCAAGACAAGACCGTACTTCAGCACGGGAAACCAGAGCAACTTTTACAACCTGTGGCACAAGGACAGACTTCTGACAGAAGTCACATGTGTTAAGGACAAAACAAATATGAAGAGGCGGTTCATTATGTACCATTTCCAGCCAGTTACAAAAGTGCATAGTGACTCTAAATTTAGAAAATGTGGCTATTTTGTCTCAAGACTAGTGCTGTTTCAAGGAACTTGGACTCAGACACTGAACAGAAGCATGAATATTTCTTGCAATAGTCATGAGAATTATTCACTTGGACTAGATACATAACCCACCTTCCAAGGGAAAAAAAAACCCGACAACTTTCATCTTCAAAAGCAGACAGAAGGGCAAAGCCAAAGGACAAGTAGGGCCTTGCTGGAAATGGGAGAGCTATGGATTTGATGGGTGGCCTGTTCGGTGGATGAGGAATTGGTTGAATGGTCTCATCCAGAGGGTAGTGGTCAACAGCTCAATGTCCAGATGGAGATGGGTAACAAGTGGTGTCCCTCAGGGGTTCATATCGGGGCCGATACTGTTTAATATCTTCATCAATGTTATGGACAGTAGGATCGAGCGCACCCTCAGCAGGTTTGCAGACAACACCAAGCTGAGTGGTGCAGTTGATGCGCTTGAGGGACAGGATGCCATCCAGAGGGATCTGGACAAGCTTGAGAAGTGGGACCATGTGAACCTCATGAGGTCCTGCACCTGGGTTGGGGCAACCCCCAGTATCAATACAGGTTGGGGGATGAAGGCATTGACCAAGGCCAGGCTGGATGGGGCTTTGAGCAACCTGGTCTAGTGGGAGGTGTCCCTGCCCATGGCAGTGGGGTTGGAACAAGGTGAGCTTTAAGGTCTCTTCCAACTCTAACCGTTCTGTGACTCTATGACTGAGAGCAGCACTGCCCAGAAGGAATTGGGGGTACCGATGGACGAAAAGCTGGACATGAGCCAACGATGTGAGCTTGCAGCCCAGTAAGCCACTGGCATCCTGGGTTACATCCCCAGCAGTGTGGCCATCAGGGCGAGGGAGGGGATTCTGCCCCTCTGCTCTGCGCTGGTGAGACCCCCACCTGCAATATTGCATCCAGCTCTGGATGCCCCAACATAAGAAGCACATGAACTTGTTGGAGTGAGTCCAGACGACGACCACAAAGACGATCAGGGGGCTGGAGCACCTCTCCTATGAAGACAGGCTGAGAGAGTTGGGATTGTCCAGCCTGGAGAAGACTAGGCTCCAGGCAGACCTTATTGCGGCCTTCCAGTACCTAAAGGGGGCTGATAATGGTGGGGACAGACTTAGTAGCAGGGTCTGTTGCTCCAGCTACGTTTCAGCATAGCTGCTGCCAACAATTACACTGAGGACTGAGATCTAGGACCAGTTATTTAACACTGCATCTTGAGCCAAAATGCCTGAGACACCCACTTGATTCTAGAAACACTGCTATGAACTAGGTCTAGGCTCCTCTTCACCGACTACATTTCTAACACAGCCTTGCAAAACCCACAGCTCATTAGATTTATACTTAAACTCACTTTTAAAAATACTAGGTTACTCAATTTAGCTACTCACGTGAGTAAAATCAAATCAAACGCGAGTTCCTCAACAGCAAGAGATACAGTATGCCACCTAGTTGCCAAGCATCCCATTTTACACGTACGCTGAATAAGCAACGTATTATGGTTCAGGGTGAGAATAATTTGCCCAGACAGTAGTCTTCAGCTATAACCGCACTGAGGAACGTCAAAAGTTTTTCAACCAAGCAGACAGCTCATGCTCTCCATCCCTGATCGGAAAGGGTCAAACAGAAGGCACTGATGCAGGCTGTCTCACCCAGAGTCACCTGAGGGGAAAGTTTATGTCACCTTTTCAACAGGCACAGCCAAAGAGGCACTGCCACATCAGAGCCCAGAAAACGCTTTGAAGATGAAAAGTGCTACTTACTTGCTAAGTATCCTTATCAGCAGAGAAGCAGCACCGTTTCTTACAACCAAAATGATTCATACATAAAATTCTTTTATTCTCAAAAAAGTTCTATCCTTTTAAAGTAGGTAAAAAAATAAATCAGTCGTGATGGAACTAATTCCAGCTCTCCCAGTATCAGCATATTTCACTAAGCAGAAGGTTCATGAAAACTGTACCCAGTCACTTCAACAGGAATGATGCACCAGGAACTCCCAGCTTTGGGCTAAGAAACACAGCTAAAAGTCTTAAGCTCCTCATCTTTTCAGCTGGTGATTAAATAGCCCTCTTCAGTTGACAGTCTCCAAACCCCTCCCTCACAAGCAGAAAAGCTAATAGCTTTACAGGCAGCGGTAAGGACAAACCACCGAGGCTGTGTTTGATGTGTGCTGAATACAGAACCGTGCAGCGGTAAGGACAAACCACCGAGGCTGAGGCTGCGTTTGATGTGTGCTGAATACAGAACCGCATGGTACTGCTGTTGCAATTTTACTGTCCAAAATGAATGCTGCTTAATGCACCAAGGACAGAGCTACCTAGTTTCTCTTCAACTCAAGAAACTGTAACCAGAGGCTGTGAAGTGATACCACTGCAAATGCAAGCTGAGCAGGGGCTCCTTGTTTCAAATTTACTCCCGTGAATTAAATTTTTTCCTGGCCTGAAGCTACAGTAAGATACGGAGCGCTCCTGCCCTCTCCTATCCTGCTTTCCTGCAAGTCCTTGGTCTCACCTCCTACCAACAGCCTTCACGCTGCCCGTTCATTTCACAAAGAGCTACAGCACCAGCTGTT
The DNA here is from genome assembly GCF_000708025.1 of Charadrius vociferus. Taxonomy (NCBI): domain Eukaryota; kingdom Metazoa; phylum Chordata; class Aves; order Charadriiformes; family Charadriidae; genus Charadrius; species Charadrius vociferus. Next base: position 306,589 of record NW_009647799.1, on the reverse strand, counting down.
GAGGAAAGAAACAGAGGTCATGATTTTAAAGATGACAGCAAAAGCAGGGAACAAACACAGCTTTGTAATCACAAAGAAGTCTAACTAAGCCTAGCTACCTACCTAGAGCATCCAACATATCGCTGTCGGGGGCAGCTACCCCTTGAAAAGTGGGCAAATTATTTAAGATGTAGCTTGATGCATCCCACTTTCAAGATCTCAGCGTACGTACACAAAACCCCATTATCTTGTATCTTGCCTTCTACTCGCTCCCCTTATATACCGAAGCAACCTTCACCCCATGCCAGAAGTTAATAAGCAAGCAAGTCCAAAAAAAAAAACCCACCAACCCCAAAAACTAGTCTGATGGAGATACTGCTCTTGACACCACTTCCACACATCTCTGACGATTCCTTTGTTAAAGTTCAGACCAGCAGGTCAGTGGACACACGGCGCGCACGCTCTAAGCTCACAGCATACAGCTATCAATGCTATTTAGCTCAAGTCTTCCCCGTCCCCTGAACTGAACAGCACTCCGGTCCCCTCCAGTCACAGGGCTTCTCAGGTGCAACACATACCCGACCAGCGGAGAAGGATGAATAAAGTATAAAGGTGATGTTGTTTCTTAAAAAAAAAAAAAAAAACACAACAAACACACACCCCAAAAGCAGTCTGGTGTATAGAGCTACAGAATTCTTAGTCTTAAAATCTGACCACACTCAACCCATGTTTTTGGCCTCAACTTACATGTCATATTCTGTAAGAGAGAGGAATTCCAGCTGCAGGTGCTTATTGGATCTCTCTTCATCAAGTTGCTTTAAACCCTACACAATTAAGGGCAAAAGACAAGTGTAACATCACCTGTACTTCCCCTTACCTCTCCTGCACAAGCACATATCCAAGCAGAGTTATCAAGTCCATATCCACCATTAATACGTTTGTTTCCATCCACATCATGCCCTGTAAACGTTCAGTTTCCACCGGGACCACTTTCAGTGCCTGGTCCAAGCACTCCCCAAAGGCTGGGGCAGAGAGCACGGCAGACCTGACTCTGTATGCAGAGTCAAATGCACAAGGTACGTGAGAATAAGCCTGGAATGCACAGCAAGAGATGCTTTCTAACAAGAAACGCAGCCGAGCCCCCAACACACCTAACTGCACGAAGCCGGGCTGCGTGTGCTGTGGCGTACCACCGCAGGCAGAGGATCCTCCGCACCATTCATTCGCTACGGACCAAAAAGAGCAATAAAACTAAAAGGATACCTGTCCACTTGAAAGTCGGGCACATCTGAAAGCGCTGCAGCTATGACAGTCATCAGTAATCCCCATCACCGCTACTGCCAAACCCACGTTTTTCATAGTATTTGATATTTCTAATCACCCCTTACAGTCATTATCGCTGTACTCCCCACAAAGTCTCCTGCTTTCACAGAAACACTTAACAGTCAGAAATTTAAAACGCTTATCAATATCTGTGTCAAAGGTAAAACCCCCACCCAGTCCCAGGACCTTGCCATTAAGAGAAAATGACTTTTGCTGAAGTTTGGTAACTTTGCAAACTCAGGTTTAGCAGAATATTTTAGTTTCAGCCACAAACATGCACATATCTATCTAGCAGTCTAAGAGCAAATGGAAACAAAAGCTCAAACACTACCATGAAGTGTCCCTATGGGTTTTTGTTGCTCCAGAAGATGAGTTAGCATTCTCCTAATTTGCCACAGGTCTGAAGGTCTCAGGAGCGAGACACATCAGCAACACAAGGTAGAGCCTGAACTGAGTTACAGGGTCAAGTGCTCCAGAGCACAACATAAAAAGAAAGAAAGAAATCCAAGCCGTCATCTCACATCTCTCAGTTCCAAGAAACTCAGGACTGACAACCTCAAAAGTAAGTGCAAAGATTTCAGACGAACATATCAGCTCCTGTGCTTACAATGACCCAGTTGGGCAAAACCCCGGCGCATGGTGGGAGGTAACAGCAGAGTGGAAACAATGAGGCAGGTTTTTCCTAAGTAGCATTTAGGAAAGTGTTATCACCTTCTGAGCTTTTGAAATCCCCCAAGTAATTAAACAATCAAACAGTCAAACAAGAGGAGGCTTTTAGCTTCGCAAACGCCAATTATTTCCCAGCACCAACACAGACACCGAACATTAAAAATAGTGTCTTTCCTCTAAAGAGTGGAGATGAGCTGAGGACAGCTGCCATAAGTAAGCAAGACCTTGCCCCAAAAACTGTCTGTCGAAGCTCCTGCCATTTAACTTCCATGAAGAATCTTCAGCCAAAAAAGTAACTTACCAAATTGCTTAAAGCCGCTTCTCCGCAGAAGTCTGCACTGGAGCTGCATCACATCAGCAAAGAAAGAACTTGTACGAGAAAGTTCAGCAAAATGCCTCACTCACACAGGTATTTCAAAGCCTGTCACAGGCTTTGATTGATTCCTTTTAAGGCTTTTAGTGCACATTAGTTTGTTTACTAGTCCTAAAAGCATTACTAATTTAGTTCAGGGTTTTTTTTTAAGCTATACCAGCACACTGAAAGTGAGCGCACCTTGGAAGAGAGCGCGTCACAAAAACTGCTTGCTTGGGGAGAGGTTTCATCCATTTTAAAAATAACACTCCTGTCTAGATTTGGAATAGTTATAATTAATTGCTTAGCCCAGGTGGCCACTTGCAACTCCTGAATTATCAATTCACTCTGCAGGCTGTACACAAAGCAATTCTCCACACTGTAATAGCGTAGACTATTTAGTACTCCTGAGATTTCCATACAGCGAGTTGTGCTGGGTTCCACTTTTGCAGTAAAATATTAATGACGATCCCCAAGTCTATATTGCAAGAGCCAAACAAATCAAAGTAAAATGGGGAATCGACTCAAGGGTACGTAACCTCGCAATGGATACTCGCAGGATGGAAAGGTCACCCGTTGAAGTGGTTCTGTTTTACACAGAAGTGCAGAAATTCCAGTAAGCCTTTTCTCTCTTCTTGTCTCTAACGGCTACAAACATCAGGTGGTTTCAAAGAACCCCCCCGAGAGACTAACTGAAATGTCAGATGCAAGAAGAGGGTTAGATACAGCTTCCTCACGCAGTAAAACCCAGTATTAATAGTTTATGGGCATTGAATTTGTGTGCTGCAACAAAACTAGAGCTCTGCGTTGTGACCAGCGTTTCCTCGCAGCTCCTGAAAAGGACCCCGTCTGCGCAAGGCAGAGATATATCCCTCTCCACCCGCAGCCACGTACCTACGCTGCATCGTGGCACTTCCAGATGGCCACCACCTCGCCAGGTATGAAGATAGAAGATTTTAAGGTGCTCTGGCTTTGTCCCTCAACTGCAAATAGGTTCCACAGACTCGCTAGCTACGACTAACATCTGAAGAGGGATCCCAGCAGCGAGGGCTGAGTGGCTCTAAAGGGACAGGGAGGGAAAACACGGACCTTCTGTAAAAGGAAGTATCTCCTTCCCCCATAGTATAAGCACAGAAAGACTGCAACTTAAAAGTTTGGGTCATGGCAGTAACTACATGGCAGAATTCAGACAAGAAACAAAATACTCATTAAAATTTTGAAACGATGAGAGAATAATGTCTTCAGAAACTTCTCCTGCAACCTTATACTCATGACTCGATATCTGAGGTCAAGAAACTATAGCAGAGAAGGATGGGAAGGAACAGAAGGGCTGTGTGGGATGAAGCGGAGTTGAATTCATTGAGAGACTTGCGGAGATAACATCAGATCATTTCCAGCTAAGGAGCTGATCAGCCCCTGGATTATGTCTGAGGAGCCCTGATCGTTTGAATCTGTTTCCAAAGCAAAGTCAAATGCAGTGAGAGCCACCCAAACCAAGCTGCATTCTGGACCTAACAAAAGGCTGCTAAAAACTGGTGGGAAAAAAAAAAAAAAACCAGCACCTTGACTCTTACGGCAATTCCGGGGCTCTATAAGGTCCCCTACATGTAAATCAATCAGCACCACGTGTGCGTACCACAGTGTCACACCAAGACGCTGGCGCAAGCATTCCCTCCCCGAGGAAGACAACTCAGAGGCAGGGAGCTCAGCAGCTCGGCTGGCTGAAGGTCTTTAGATAAGGTGCTGAAACACAACACCTGCACTTTCCATTTCCCTCAGCTGCAGAAGAGGCATATCTGCCTTGCAGAGGTGGCAGAGAGCTCTGAGGCTCTCAGGTGAAAGGCAGGAGGAAGGGTAGCAGCATTTTAAAGCACCCTATGAGCCTCGCTAATATCTAACGTCTTCAAGCATTTTTGTAAAGTTTCCAAAGGGAGCTCAAGTGCGCAGCAGACCTGCAGCTGAGAAATCCCGGAATTTAAATTCAGCTGTGTCTCAAGTACCCCTGCTAATTTGTCAGCAAAAGCATCAAGTGCTCACACCAGTTCGCAGTACTTTTACAACCTGAGTTGCAAATTACATCTAGCATTCAAAGGGTACCATGAAGACAAGAGGTATCGCTTTAACCAGTCGGAGGAACTGCTCTTCGGGTTTGCTATGTCAGGCAAGACGTGGATGGCAAACGTATTTGGAAAGGGAAGCTTTCTCCTTCCAGGACAGCTTGGGTTTTATAATATTCAGCAACAATGACTTCCCACTGTTCTGAATGGGGGAAACGGTCATGGAAGGCAAGAAAGCAGCACACTGAGCCAGAGGGTAAGAAATCCTGGCTCTTTTTTTATTCACATCATTGTCATGATACTGCTAATGACTATCAACACATGAATCAGAGGCAGGAAAGCTCTCAGATAAACCATTTATTCAGCTGGAGGAGCTAGTGAGGCTTTGTACCAAATGCTAGCTCTATTTCAAGAGAAAGTTTCTATTACTTATTAACATCAGTAATCGTGTGCTTGGGTGGCAGTCTGCCTACCATTTTCAACAGGAAAGAGCAACAGCAAGCGTTGAACTTCTAGAAGCAACAGTAAAAGTGATTAGCCTACCTATTCCCTAGCTGAAAAAAAAAAAAAAGAGTTTTTTTAAACTCCTCGCAGTTTAAAGAAAGGACAGGAAAGCTCTAGGATTATAATTGGGTACAGAAAACTGATTTTGACCTTTGCACTAGGAGCCGAAGGTACTGTTTCACTATCGTCAAAACCTGCAACTTTCTTTCTCCCCTTTCTTGGTTACAACACTCGCTTTATCCAATACATGCGCCAGGATTCATCGATCTTAAAGTGCTTGACAAACAGGAGATAGACAGGCATCCAGCCTTCTACACAGAAGGGTACATCTACAGGCACGCGATGGGGCTAGTGAAAGCCCTGGCCCCGGGAGCACCTTCACTCTCAGTCCATTGCGGAATTAAAATCTCAGGAAAATAAAAGATAATAAAACGCTGCAACAAGGCCCCTCTTTAATCCATGGTTTGGCTGTGACCAGAACAGGTTAACAATTTTAAGGATGTCAAACAAGAATGTCACAGCCAAAGATGTTAAAGAGTCAGCCTCACCGCCAAAGGATGCATCTGCAGATAAGAGCAGGCACCAGCACCCAAAAGCCAGCAAACTTCAGGCCGAGGACAACCACGCGGTGCCGAGGGTTTGTACCCCTCCCAGTGTGGACAACGAAAAGCACGTCAGGCTTACCTGGCTGGTTCTCACATATCAGTGTAACCCCAAAAAGGGCTGGGTCAGCAGGCAGCGAAAAAAACTGATTATAACCACAAAATGGTAAGTCCCACAACATGCTTCCAGTGGCGCCGGATTTGTTTTTAGCAAGCCCGCGCTGCAGCGCAGACCATACGCAATGCCTCTCAATTTTGTTAGTGGGCAGCTTTTCAAATGGAAAAATCAATATGATAAGTACACCTAAATTCCTCAAGCGCTTAGGAAACTTCTCCCCAGGGTCTATTACCACCTGAGTGGTAAAGACGCCTACACCAGAGGAGAAGGACAACAAAAGGAAAGGCAGAGTGTTTATTTACATAACTGTCTTTGATTTCTGGTCCTCCCCAGTCTAGCTTTTTGCAACACTGCAAAGGGTACAGTTACGAAGTGACTGAAGTCAGAACTAACACTTCTGGATTTGGGAACCCAATAATAACTCCTAAACCCGTGTTTACTCACCCAAATCAAGGAGGCTTTTTTTAGCTGCTGAAAACCACACACAACTTGGGGCAAATTTTTGCTGCAAAAGATGTCATTGGAAGGCTGCAGTGATTGAACTGCAGCTCTTTAAAGAAAGAAGGCTTTTGCTTCTTTAAGGTAGAAATACATCACATGGCATTATCTTTTCCGAATACCTGTTTTCATTTTCCTTATCTCCAACCGGTCACGTGGCTAATGACACTACCACCTAAATTTAGCTCATTCTGTTAGCGCTTGCAATCCTACCGATGCCTGCAGGACTGCAACACAGCTTTCTTCCTCTCAGTCTCCCCTTCGGCAGCCGGGCCCATTTCTGAAACAGCAAAGCAGACGGCATCCCAGAAGCCTCCGGCTTTCCTTTGCCATCCCGGAGGAGCACTCGGACCCGCCGGGCCGCAAGGACAGCGCAGGCCGCCTGTTTTGTTCAGTGCAACGCCCATTCCTCGCAGGCCCCTTTGTGCTATATTACAGTGCCCCCTCGCTCGCTTTTGTCTCCGTAGTGTCAGTCGGTCTGCGCGAATAACCCCACGCCAGACGAACTTTGGGAAGCGGGAACGTTCTATCGCAGACCTGCGCCTTGTGGCTCCTCAGATATAATTAGGAGGTCACAGATTTACGTATGCCTCGTCAGCTGGAGGGGAGGGGGGGAGGGAAACACTCACTGAAACAAGGGCAGATCCAAACCACGGTTACTCGCCGCTGAAATCTTTACCTAGTCGAGGTTTCCCTATTGGGCTGTTGCCTCCCCTTAAAGCTGGCAATGACGACACTGTGCAATAAAGGCAGACACCGGCCCACATCCCCAGCGAGCGAGAGGGGTCTGGAAGCCCAAACCACCTTCCCAGCCAGGCCTCGCCTTACGCCTTAACGGCCCAGCGGAACAGCCGGGCTTTGCCACCAGCAGCACCCACGATGGGCTTCCAGAAGGAGCGTGACGAAGGAAAGGAACGGGATTTCAACCTCTGGAGGACACCGTCCGCCATCCCCACGCTCAGACCGCTGCACGGGCGAGGACGGGG
>NW_009647799.1:287728-298541 GCF_000708025.1 Charadrius vociferus | reverse complement strand
CCAGGTTCCCCAGTCATGGGGGGGTTGTGCTGCATCGTCCCCAGGGTCCCCAATCATCTGAGGGGCTGCACTGCATCGTCCCCAGGTCCCCGGTCATGGGGGGGCTGTGCTGCATCGTTCCCGGGGTCCCCAATCACCTGGGGGGCTGCACTGCATCGGCCCTGGGGTCCCCAATCATGGTGGGGTTGTGCTGCATCGTCCCCAGGGTCCCCAATTACCTGGGGGGCTGCACTGCATCGGCCCTGGGGTCCCCAATCATGGTGGGGTTGTGCTGCATCGTCCCCAGGGTCCCCAATTACCTGGGGGGCTGCACTGCATCGGCCCTGGGGTCCCCAATCATGGTGGGGTTGTGCTGCATCGTCCCCAGGGTCCCCAATTACCTGGGGGGCTGCACTGCATCGGCCCTGGGGTCCCCAATCATGGTGGGGTTGTGCTGCATCGTCCCCAGGGTCCCCAGTCACCTGGGGGGCTGCACTGCATCGTCCCTGGGGTCACCAATCATGGTGGGGTTGTGCTGCATCATCCCCAGGGTCCCCGGTCATGGGGGGTGCACTGCCTCATCCCCAGGGTCCCCAGTCACCTGGGGGGTTGTGCTGCATCATCCTTAGTGTCACTGGTCATGGGGTGCGCTGCATCATCCCCAGGGTCCCTGGTCATGGAGGTGTGCAGCATCATCCCTGGGTCTCTGGTCATGGGGGGGACAGAGATGTCCTCAGTCCCAGACATGGGGGCTGTGCTGCATCATCCCCAGGGTCCCCAATCACTGTGGGGATAGAGATATCCCCAGTCCCAGTGCCCAGCTGGAGCGGCCAATGGATTTCACCCCAGAATTGCGTGCCTCTCTACTATAAAAAGCCTCGACATCGCAACCCAGACTTGAGGGAGGGGGTACAAAGCCCACCTACCACCCCTTGCTCCTGCCTGGGCCGTCCCTGCGCTGCCGAGATGGCCACCCTGGGCACGGGTGGGGGTCCACCCTGGCCCCGGGCACTGCCCTGTGCTGGGATGTGCTCTCCAGCCAACAGCAAAGCCCACTCTTGATTTTATGGCTGCCAGAAGCCCTCGTTAGGGTGTGCAAATGAGCCAAATATTTGGCTTCAGTGACTCTAGTATTGGGGGGTTTTCCTGTCTACCTGCAGGGCTTTTTGAAATAAAATGGTTGCTTGAGCAGGTCCCGCTGTTCTGGCAGGTGAAGGGCTAAAGGAATCCGTGACAGCCTTTGCTGCCTGTTCTTTACCCAAAGTCATCCTGTGTCTTGGCTCCCTGGATCTCCCCACTCGTGCAGTGCTGGTTGGAATGTCAGGAAAATGCCCCAAATCCTCAGCCTGCCTTGTTTTGGTGCAGGAAAGATCCCCGGAGCAGAGCACTGTTTTCCCTCTTGCCCTCTCCATCCCACAAACGTGAGGCTGCTCTGCCTCGGCGGGATCAGCCAGCTGCCATCATTGCTCCTTCCAAGGTTTCTCCTTTTAGGAAAAGCAACCGGGATACAGGTCTGCCCGTGCTCACCTCCGAGATTCCCCACTCCATGAGGGAGCAGGGACTGTTTCCTCAGGCCTGCCGGGATTTTCTAACCTTGCAAATGGCCCGAAACCCCTGGGAAGCAGCTGGGAAGGGGCTGGGGTAGATGGGTGGTGTGTGGGTGAGGGAGGTGCGCTGGGAGCCGGCCGGTGTTTTGGCTCTACCCGGCTCCTCGGCTCGCCCCAGGTGTGGGCAGCAGGGCAGCAGGGTACTCTAAGTGATGGCGAAGTATGATTCCCGTCCTGCCTCCAAATCAGGCGAAAGTCCTCTCAGCACCTGCGTTCCCCCGGGCCAGCCCGACCTCCACCATTTAATGTAGTGACCATTTAATCACTCGCTACAGCATCATTTTAATCAGAGGGGTAACGTTGATGTGGTTCCCTGCTGGAGAATTTCTCAGCATCAACCCCAGGCTTAAGGAACAGAATAGAGCTAAAAGGGACCACTGGGTGGGTAAATAGCAGCATACCCCCGGGGAAAGACAGTTTGAATATCCATTCGGTGGTTATACAACTGTTTACAGGGATGTGCTTCTGGCAGTACAGACCTCGGTCTGCGAGCCATGACCTCTGTAACGCGGAGGAGGTGGGGACTGGAAAGGCAGCACGGGAATGTTGGCAGCACGTGAATGTCACCAGCATGAGGATTTCACCCTCCGACCATCCGCTGTGCCGGAGCAGGGAGCACCCTGCATCTCCCCGCATCTCCCCAGCCCACCTGGAACTGGGGGCGAGGTGCCAGCCTCCCTCCATCCCTCCCTCCGAAGCCGGGGAGAATTGTGCCTTCGTGGGAAGAGGATCAGGCCTTTGGGATGGGGAGAGGGTGCCCTCTGGCTCCACTGGAATTGGTGGCATGTTCTTCTCAAGGTTTCAAAGCACAGCTTTATCCAGCATGGTGATGCTTCTCATCATCTCCTTAATGTACATCATAACAGCCGCTAATAAAATATAGATATGGGTAATGGGCATAAGCGGGTTGTGCGGATGGAAAGTGTCCCTCTTCAGAGCAATTAGATGCTGAAGAGCAGCGGTGGGGTTTCAGGTAGCCACAAACAGCCGTGCAAACAATCACATTATACAACGGGTGGGCTCACAGCAGGGGGATTTTAATGGGGACAAGTCAGGGCTGTTTGCTCATTAGCAGGAGTTGAGCCGGGTGTGTTTTTGTGCTGTGATCCCAGCTGGGGCTCTGACATGCTTCCACCGGGAAGTGGCACTGAGGGAGAACTCATCACTTTTTCAGGACACAACAGCCCCCGGGGCCTGGACTGCCACAACACCAACAACGTTACCGTTCCTGGGTGTTGAAAAGAGCATCTCCCATTCAACACGCCAGGCTGTTCAGATCTCTGCTGCGGGACCTCAGCAAGTCAGACCACCCCGCAAAATACTAAGGCAAAACCAAGAAGCATTTTGCATGCATGATTTTTTGGGGGAAATGAGAGGGATTCAGGAGGAGGTGTGAACACCCAGGACTTCTGCAAAGTGACACGCATGAAGCAGCTCCTCCCCCTTACGGCAATAAGATCACCAGTATCTCCCTGTGGAGATACTGGTGGAAAGCAATCCCCGTCCTCCTTCCTTGCGACCCGGCTGGAGCTGGGTGCACCTCTCATGGGGCATCTTTGCACAGGCCTTGCAGGGGTTAAGGGGGAGTGCTGGGGATGCCCACAGGGTGCTGGGATGCCCACAGGGTACCTGGATGCCTGCATAGTGCTAGGGTGCCTGCCAGCTACTGGGGATGCCTGCAGGCTACCAGGATGCTTGATGGGTGTTGTGGATGTCTGCTGGATGCTGGGGTGCCCACAAAGTACTGGAATGCCTGTTGGGTGTCGGGATGCCCACAGGGTATCAGCAAATGCTCACAGGGTGCTGGTGATGCCCAGAGGGTGCCCAGGATGCCTGCAGGGTGCTGGTGATGCCCGCAGGGTACCAGGGATGACCCCAGGGTGCTGGGATGCCCAGAGCGTGCTGGGGATGCCCGCAGGGTATGGGGATGCCCACAGGGTACCAGAGATGCCCACAGGGTGCTGAGAATGCCCAGGGGGTTCCCAGATTCCCACAGGGTGCTGGGATGGTTGGGGGTTGCCGGGGATGCCCGCAGGGTGCTGAGGATGCCCAGGGGGTTCCCAGATTCCCACAGGGTGCTGGGATGGCTGGGGGATGCTGGGGATGCCCACAGGGGGCTGAGGATACCCAGAGGGTGCCGGGGATGCCCACAGGGTGCCGGGATGCCCACAGGGTATCGGGGATGCCCATAGGGTACCGGGGATGCCCGCAGGGTGCCGGGATGCCCGCAGGGTACCCGGTGCCCGGGCTGGGCTGGGGCTCTGGTGCCACCTCGTGGGCTGTCGCCTCCCGCCGCCGCTGGTGCCTTCAGAAAAGATGCTTTGGAGTAGAGCTCGCTGCTCGGATCACTGGGAATGTCTCCAGAACTTCCCACGAGGACAGGATGGGAGTTTACTGCCATCGCACAGACAAACAGATTAGGAGGAATCGCTATGTCCTGGTCGCATCAGTGAACAGAAATATTAGCAAGTGATGCAGCTTATGGAAATCTTTTGTCCCGTCTCGGTGAGCCCAGCAAATCTCCCGAGGTTGGGCTGGCAGGGGGAAACCTCTTCTCTGGCAGAGGGGGCCCCAACAGTGCCTGCTGCCCCCATCCTGCACAGGATTATCTGGCCCTTCCCTCCTTGCTTGTGCTGCCCTGGTCAAACACCTCTGGCTCTCCCCACAAACGGCCTCAGAGCGATGTCACCTTGTATAAGTATAACTTTATGCAAACGTAATCCTCCTCCACACTCTCTCATCCTCTTCACTGAGACCAAATCCCCTGATGGGGCTGGTTCGGGCCCGTTCTTGCTCTGGGATGCAGGATTTGCCTTCCCCGTAGATGGCACCTGGTCCCCAACCATCTCCATAGGGTCACCCTGGTTCTCACCGGCAGTGTGCCGGGGCTGGACCAAGGGCAGGAGAGCTCCTGCAGAGCTGTAATAAGCAGGATGCCCCAGTGACAATCACCCAACTGTCATGTCCCAAAGTCAGAACTGGATCTAAACCACCAGGAGGTCTGGGACAGGAGGGTGAGGGCTGCCTCTGCCGAGCCCCTTCCCACCTGCCCGTCCATCTCCTCCCAGAGGAGCCCCCGCAGCCCCCGCGGAACCCCATCCTCCTTTCCCCTGGGGACTGTGTGGTGAGTGGCTGTGACCTACTTACAAACTACCACAGCCCCGCAGAGAGAAGGAAAGGAGGCTAATCACCGCCAGCGCCTGTGCTCTAGGGAGGGGATAAAAGAGGTCCCGGCCAGGTTCTGCCCCCCCACCTCCTGCTTTTGGCTGAGGTTGCCATGCTTTCCTCAAAGGCCCACGAAGAGGAGTGACAAGATACATCAGCCCTGCAAAGGCGTGTGTTGATCCAGTGCAGGTCAAAGCCAGAGTTCGAAGTCTGCTTCCCTTGACCGTCGCTGGCATCCCAAATACGCAGCATCCCTTCACCCCTTCCCCAGCTCCCTGTGACCGGCTGCGGTGGGAGTCAGCCCTCCACCCTCGCAGAAGAGGCATTGGCTGCATGGTTGGGCCAAAAGGAAAATGCCAGAGGAAATGCACGTATGTGTATATTTGCATATTATACATATATATATATAAATATATTAACACTTCAGAGCACAGAGCAGAACCAGCCCCTCTAGGGTCTATTTAGAGCCTGGGGGTGGGCTCCGGCCACCGTCTGTAGAAACCCTGTGTTGCAATTTGGAAAGAGCATCATCTCGCAGGCTCCTAATCCACACCCAATACCCGCTCCCACAGAGGGGCTGGAAGCACGCTGGCTTCTCACGACCTGCTGGTGATTTTGGACTGCTCTTGGCAGCACCAGAGGGGAACATCGAGGGATAAAAGCAGCAGGTAGCCAGCCTGGCAAGTGCCGAGAATACCGAGTATGTCCAAAGAGCCGCATCCTGCTGCGAAGTTACAGCAATGACAAGCGCTTGCACGCTGCCAATCCATGGCAGCTGATGAAAGGGCAGGAGACAAGGGAGAACGAAATAAGAGCCCGCAGCTGACCTTGCAGCCGTGCCGAACGGCAGAGCCCTGCTGCCACCCATGTTATGCCATTGCCAGAAGAAAAGAGTCACTCTCTTTGGGGGTGCGGGTCCCCATGGCTAAGACAGGGATAGGTGTAAAACAGGGATGTGAGCAGAGTGTCCAGCTCGGTAATTATGTGAGTAACTACATGAGTTTGGGAGAGAAACCTCCCTGCATGGTACCACACAGGGGAGGACACTGATGCCACCTGCGTCCCCTGCGATGGCAGTCCCTTGATGCCAAGGGACTACGAAGGCTGCAGCCACCAAAAGCAGTTTAATCCCCGCTGAGCCCCGGGATAACCTGGCACTGTGGCGGGGATGGAGGCAGAGCGCGGCACAGCCGAGGAGCCTCTGGGCTGTGTGTGTCACTTCATTCCTGGCAGAACAGGGGACAAATACCCGCTCATTTGCCTCCCACGTGTCGCCCCTCGCTGCAATTCCCAGAGATAATTGCCATCTTCCTGAGCGGGCACCCCACCGGCGGGACCAGCCTGGCTGTGGGGCCGGAGTGACAGCTCGGGGCTCTTTGAAGATGCTGAGAGAGCTGCTAAATATGTAAATCTGAGTACACTGCTGTGGCTCTCGTTTAATGGAGTTTTTGACCCTCTGCAGCCGCGTAGGAGCAGGGAGAGACGGACCCAGTTAAAACCACCCAGAGCAGCATCCCTGCTTGACTATTCCAGCCACGGGTCGGCTTGTGCTCTGCTGGGCTCAGTTTTAATGGGTGGGATTTGCTCTGAAATGCCATTTCTGAAGAGCAGAAGTCTGCTGGGGTGTATTTCTGGTTTGATTCCATGAAAAAAAAACAACCTTAAAAGAGGGAGATAAGGGTGTAGCCCCAGGTCACTTTGCCCATGGCTAGAAACTAAAGAAGGTGCTGAGCTGCCTTGGAAACGTCTCCAGTGGAGCAAAGCCAGCACTGCCTCCTGCTCCGGGCTTCTTTCAGGGCTGCATCTGGTTCATGATGATAATGATGATGCCAACATTTCTTTAATTATTATTTTTGCTGACCTTCCCAGTCATTTCCTTTCTCGGAGCTCACGCCTGGGATAATCCCCCTTTTATTACACAGGTCCTGATTGGGAACAAATAGCACTGGCTTTGCCTATCCAATTTCTTATATAATAGCTCCCAGGGATGGAGGGCTGCGCAGGGGAAGAGATGCTTGGTCTTTGGAGTAAGCTCCTTCTGGCAGAAAACTTAAGTCTGACCCTCCATCCTACAAGAAGCCGGTTGGTTCCCCTGAGAGACTCCCCACCGCGCAAGCCCAAGGGACGATGACGCCTTGCATGGCCGTCAGCGTCCTCGGCACAAAGACAGCGCATCCACGCTCGGCAGGGCTGCCCTCCTCTTCCTACGGGCTCCCGGTACCCTCAGAGAGGTCTGGATCAGGCACAGGACGTTCTCCTTTCCTAGCTAAGTCCTCCGCTCTCCCTGGCCGGCTCGCAGCGGGGACTCAGCCCAGAGCAATCAGCTAAATGCTTTATCCCTCTGCAGGCAGTCATGCCAGGAGGGGGGCGGGGGGGGAAGCCTGATGGGATCCTTTTGCTGGCCTGTCACCTTAAAGCCTCTCACCTCTCCCTGTCTTTCATCTGGGTTATAAACTCCTTAGGATGTCATCACGTGCTCCATAAATAACAAATATATAAGCAGGGGCTGCGGAAGGTGCGGCAGAGAGAGAGGAGGGGAGGCAAAACCCCGGGTCCTCCTCTCCTGCCAGCTGCGGGACGGCACCGCTGGAGCCAGGCGGGCAGAGGAGCGGCGCAGGGTCCCCTCTGGTAAGCACCCACCTTTCTGTCGCATCCCGGTGGTCCTAACAGCCTTGGGGACGGCTGGTGGTCCCGAGGCCAGTGCGACTTGCCAGCCCCAGTGTCCCAGGATGGGGGGCGATTGTCCCAGAGGGGAGGGAGGTCGGTGCGTGGAGCTCAGCTTGCCTGCAAAGTGACTTTGGTGGGGGCAAAAGCGTGACTGTCATCACAGCCCCTGTCCCATCGCTACACCGCCAACACGTTCTGTCAAAACCTGGGTGCAGGGGTTCTTCTCGGTGAAACCCGCCGTGTTCGGGGCGTGGGAAGAGCTCGAGCTCTTTTGCACAGAATATTTGGCTTCAAAACTGGGGGAATAACTCCTTACTACCAACTCTTAAAAATTCAAGCTCCAAATGCAGGCAGGCATTCGTAACATAATAAAAAGGTGCTGTTAGGGTGTTACCGTAGACTTGCCTGTTTATTTAATGTGAGCATCCCTCTGGACCATGCGGATGCTTTGATCTCTAGCGCACAAACACAAGTGGGGGAAAAAATTACAGAGGGGGCTTCTGGTGTGCTGCTGCATACGCACAAACGTTTTGGGCTCATCTCAGGCAGGTCTGGTGAGGAGCTACAGCACAAAATGTAGCCTGGGGTATAAGTGACTTGAACGATATACAGGAGGCTGTGTTGGAACATTGGAAGAGAGATGTCTCCAGCCAGGGAGAGAGGATTTTCCTCCTCACACTGGTTCTCACCTATTCTCTGACCTGGGGGGACTTCCCTCACCTCTGTGGGTCGGATGCTGCCCGGGTGGAACTGCAGTGCGGGTACCCCCGTGGGCGTGCAGGGCTCAGGGTCGGCACCAGGGATGGGCTGGGGAGAGCGGCCGGTTCCTCTGCACTCTGCAGGCTGTATGTGTCATCCCCGCAGAAGACTTTTGCATCTGCAGGCACCTGAGAAGCAAAGCAAAAAGTTCATTTCCAGAAAACAAACACAGATATATCAGCCCTCCAGCTGTATAACCTGTGTTGCCAGGAATAAAGCGCTGGAGGGGGAAAAAATACAAGGAAAACAAGCTAAGGAGCAGCCTTTCCCCACCACTGACTGGTGCTCCAGGATGTTGCTGGTTGGGCTTTCAGGAAATTTCTAAAAATAGCTGGAGGGGTCTGAATCACCTTTCCCAGTCATCTCTAACGGTAACTGAGCAGCCACCAGCAGCAAGAGGTCTTCAACCCTCTCTGAGCTCTGTGGATGTCCCTGTAGAATCACAGAATGGTTTAGGTTGGACGGGACCTTGAAGATCATCTTGTTCCACCCCCCTGCCCTGGGCAGGGACACCTCCCACCAGCCCAGGTTGCTCCAAGCCCCGTTCAACCTGGCCTTGAACACCTCCAGGGATGGGGCAGCCACAGCTTCTCGGGGCGAGAGACTTTCCAGTATTCTGTTCTTTACAGCCCTTATATGATCTGGAACAAAGACCTGCTTTTGCACAGTGACCTGGCAAACAGTGGCTATTGGTGAGCAAACCTCCTGCTCCCAAATTCCCAAGGGCAGCTGGAACACCAGACTCAGCCTGGCCGCTCTGCCCAGCCGTCCCTGCACAGCCCTCCCCGCGCCTGATCCAGCAGCACCCCAAGAACCTGCCCCAGGTTCTCAGCACCACCCAGGATCGAACCACCGTTGCATTTTCCGGGTGCCCAGAGACTACGCTCTTGCCTGCTCTGGGATTTATCCAGGTGGATGAGCCCCTAATCCAATTAGCAGGATGAGGAGTTCCAGAAGATTTCATAATAAGCTCTACAAATATTACAACCCCCCAGAACCCCTCTTTCCCCTCCAGCTCAGCCACCCCTTTACTCCCCCCCTACACAGTTCTCGGGAACATGAACCACCAGTTCCCATCAGCATTTCAGTTAGTCCTTGTGCTCACCCCCGGTGATTAGAACCAGCGTTGGGGATGCTAAATAATTCCCCAGCCAAAGAAACCCCCTCTCCTTGATGGACCCGATCTCTAAGATACACATCCACTGCCAAACGAGCAATTAGTTGAAAATAAATCACGACGACACCCCGTCTCACCCCGCACTGGATAAAACAGGCATTTCAAGCGCCCAGCCCTCGGCATTTCAGGATGGAAAATTCCCAGCTTGCGCCGGTTCTGCCCTGCGCAGTGTTTGTGCTGGTAATGCTTTTGTTTCTATAAATCCTATTAGCTGGAGGCGAGCCTATAATTAGCAGGGAAAGCCGGCACCTCTCAAACAATAATCAAAAATGACCTGGCTTCCCACTGGCTTTGCTGCAAATTGCTTGAATATCGGGCAGAGCGGGGACAGACAGATGGACGACTTGAGGAGCTCTTCCCCCCATCTCTGCCTGCGGGATGCGTGCGCTTAGCAAAGTTTTTCGCTCAGTTTGTAGTTCTCTCTGGATTTATTAACTGGGTTTGCTGGCACATGAAACAGGAGGTGGATTGAAGTCACCGGCTCTGATCCAGGTCGAGGGATTTGGCCGGGGTGTGTGGGATGGGTGCTTCCGGACGAGCTCGGGGGCCGATGACCCTCCCGGGGCAATCAAGGGCTCTGGGGTCCCGCGTTGCAGGTGGCACGTCCTGGGGTGAGCTGCGCCTGGTGGGATCACGTTGCCCAAAACTCCCAGGACAGGAGGCAAAGCCTGGGGGCACCTCACCCAGGCGGGATGCTCGAGGCTTGTGGCAGCAGGAACCCGTTCCTCCTGCCCCTGACCCATCCCAGCTACGTCTGTGAGCACGGACATGGCCTAAGAGCCCACCAGGGGCTAAGCTGTGTCACTGAGCGAGCCGGAAAAGGGATTAAATCCCGGTAGCTCCGGCTGTCTCCGGGAGGCGGCTCTGGCTGCCTGACGTGTCCATGCCGGGGCACCGCGGCGTGCGTACGGTGGGCCCAGCACTGACTCACGTAAAACCACGCAGCACCGCACGGAGCTTTCACCCAGAGATGCTTATTTGGCAGCCTCTCTGCTTCCCACAGCCCCATCCCACCCTGCCTGTCCCCAGGGCAGGGGCTGGCCTTGCCCCCGGGGCTCTCCTGCCCCTCCTCCCGCCCGGCTTTACTGTGTCGGGAGATGCGGGGCAGGATGCCGGGGGGGATGCTCAGCTCCACGCCTGCTCACCCCGGCTCCAGCTCTAACAGCCCTCTCCCTTGCTCTGTCTCACTGCCTGGATGCTGGAAACCGGTCACCGGGCTTTTGTCCCCCGCGTCCCTGGGGCCACGAGTTTGCTACAGCCCACGGCTTGGTGCCAGGCTCCTGCCCTGGCCCCAGCTCTCTGCGACAGCAGACGGGCGATGGGGTCACTGTGGGCGGGTATTTGCTGTGTATATATATATACACACACCTGTGTATAGGAAAAGAGTGGCAAGCAGCCTAATCCTGTGCGCCATCAACAGGTATTTTCGGCGGCTGAGAGCGCCGGAGGAGATTGGCTG
>NW_009647799.1:286115-287716 GCF_000708025.1 Charadrius vociferus | reverse complement strand
CCGCGGGGCCGGGAAGCCGGCAGAGGCTGCCCCAAACAGAGGGAGCGGTGGGAAGCCGAGCAGCAGGAGGAGGAAGAGGAGGAGGATGTCAACGCTCAGCGCTTTGCCTTTTCTGAAGCCCGTTCACCTGAGGTCCCCCCGAAGCTCGCCCGGGGGCCAGCGCCGCCACACGCTGCCCGCCAGCGAGTTTCGCTGCCTCAGCCCCGAGGATGCTGTCAGCGTGTTCGAGATCGAGCGGGAAGGTAAGGGGCTGCCCCGGGGAGGTCCTGCCTGGTGGCATCAGCTGGAGATGCCCCATCCCTTCCCTCCACAGATCCCTTGTGCTCCTTGGGGGCACACCGTGGTGGGCAGAACCCCCATGCTCTTTTTGGTGATGAGGGAGGGACCCAGCGGCCGTGGCTGGTGGCCAGGCAACCATGAGCTCCTTCACAAGCTGGGGGAGGCTGTGATTAAGGAAGGTGGAAAACCACGGCCCCCAGTTCACCCAGCTGCCCAGGGTGGAAGGTCATCGTGGAGCAGGACCAGGTGAATGGAGAGCAGCTCTCCCAAGATAGCCCTGCCAGAGGCAAGCGGACAGGAGAGGGGGAAGGTGGGAGGAAGGACATCATACTCAGCCTTCTATTGCACAGGGGCACACTGAGATGCACCCCAGCAACCCCAAGCCCTCCCCCCTCCATCCCAGGCACCCCCAGCTCCCCTCACCCAGACCCACCAGCCCATCTCCTCCTCCTCTCCAAAGGGCAAGGGCAGCCAGGGAGCTGCCAGGCAGGAGGGTTCATCTCCGCACCTTCTGTTGTAGCCCTGGAGTCAGCAGCGAGAGCAGGGAGCCCGTCCCTGGGCTGGGGGGGGCTGTCTCTGGAGGAGCAGAGCTACTCCCTGGAGTCATCCGTGTCCCTCAGAGCTCCTTTAGACCAAGCAGGCGGCAGGACACACGCCATCTCTCCCCATGGCATCCCACCTCCCATCCCCTACATCAGTGTCGGGGGGTTGTCCGGGTCCCCCTCCCTGTGCTCACCCCCATCCCCCTCCAGCCTTTATATCCGTCTCCGGGGACTGTCCCCTCCACCTTGACGAGATCCGCCACTTTCTGAACCTGTGCCCGGAGCTCTCCCTCGGCTGGTTTGAGGAAGGGCGGCTTGTGGCGTTCATCATCGGCTCCCTCTGGGACCAGGACAGGCTCAGCCAGGTAAGAGCCGGCCCCAGTTCTTCCCAGCTTATGCGCTGGCAGCGGCACTGCCAGAGCCCGGGGACAAGGACAAGCTCCCCGGGGGCCCTGAGGCTGCTCACCAAGTCTTCTCCCAAGACTAATTGCTACAGGGCTGCTCTGGTGGAAACGAACTTTCTCATTAATTAATTTTACCCATGCTGTTCAAAAATACGCTCAGTAATTCCCCACAACATTGGTTTTAACATCAAAAAGCCCGCAGGGACGATGGGGGGAGGTGAAGGGGGCACGGCACCGGGACCCTTCTCCCTTTTTGGGGAGGATGCAAATCCCGCTTCCTTGGGGTGGACAACCAAGATACGGGCAGGATGGGACCTCCCCCCCCGCCAAGGTCACACTAACCACCCCGCTGCTCCCCTCTGGACAGGAGGCGCTG
>NW_009647799.1:283365-285793 GCF_000708025.1 Charadrius vociferus | reverse complement strand
AAGAAGCTGCGACCCCTCTCCATCCCTGCCATGGTTATACGCCTTCCCCGCCTGACCCTGGTTACAGCTACTCCCCCCTCTGCCACATCTGCCTTCCAGCCGGATCAGCCCGGTCCCATCCCCGCAGGGCTGGGGACAGAAATCTCCAGCCTGGCTCCACTGGGACCACCGAACGCCCCCGCCGCAGTCTCCGCTTTAGCCGGGGCTGTGCCGGGGCGGCAGGGCCACATGCTCCCCCCCACCCTGGGATGGAGAAGCAGTGCCCTAGGAGCAGCTGGGGGGGGCTGTGCTGATTTAAGGGCACTCACGGTTTTGCTGAGACACCCAGCAGAGCCCGTACATACCAGTGTCCCCAATCCTGAACCCCCTCCCACCACCACCACCTCCTCCAGTGAAGCACACTATGGCCAAGCCCTCCCCCAGCAGCCCCCAGACCAGGCAGCGGTCCCACAGGCATCTTTCCAGACCCCTTTGGAGCACACCCCCCAGCTGCACATTGCAGAGCCTTGCTGGGGGGGGTCCAGTCCAAACCAGTCCCGTCCCCGCTGCCCCAGACCCATGACCAGCCCAGGACAAGCCTTCTGCAAACGCCTCGGGCTGTTGTGAAGCAGCAAATAAAGACATGGCGGTGGTTTTCTACGCAGCCCGTGTGCGTTCCTGCCCTGCTCTGACCGTCACCTCGCCACAACAGCCGGAGGGGGGGGACACCAGCTGGGATGGCAGGCGGCATCCAACACCCCTCGGGGCATCTCAGCTTTGGGGGAAAAGGGGCAAATCCAGGCCCGGGTTATTCAATGAAGGGCGGGATACAGGGAGGGGTCAGAAGGTTCCGTGGGTCTCTTTGCTCCAGATATTTGGCTTCACCTTCTGCTCGAGACCCTCCAAACGCTGTCCGCCTCCCAGGGAAGGGTTTTAGGGGACACCAGGGGACAGCGCAGCCCTGCACATCGAGGCACCGGCCCCAGGCACTGCCAGTTCATCCTCCCTCCCTGCCATGCCAACCTTCATCAACACAACCCGAATCCCCGAAAAGTGCGACATCCCCGTGCCCAAGAAGGGACAAGAGGCCTTGTGCGTCTCATTAAATACAGGTAGAAATTTATTAAGAGGGAAAAAAACCCCACAGCTTTTAAAAAAAAGTATCAAAAAAGAGGCAAATGAGGTGAAGTGTCTGTTTTAGGCTGGAGCAGCAACCGGAGGGACGGAGCGGGGCTGAAAACTGGCCCGTTTTGGAGGGAGGGATGCAGGGAGGGATGCAGGGAGGGATGCAGGGAGGGATGCAGGGAGGGATGCAGGGAGGGATGCAGGGGCCACAGAGCTCCTGAAGCTCACCCAGAGAGCGGTTGTGGACAGAGGGAGCTGAGCTCCCAGCCCTTGACTACTCACCCCAAGACGTGCTGCCTGGGGGATTCACACCTTCCCCCATTTAACAGGGCTGAGACCCACCAGCACCAAAGCAACACATACCAAAGGGAGAGACAGCCCGGCACCAACCCTGGTCCAAACCAGCCCAGCGAAGTCACCCGGACCCCAGGAAGGACCTGCCTGTGCACTGAGGCCGGTGGGAGGGAGGAGGAGATGCTGGGGAAGAGCAGCCCAGGGCTGGAGGCAGGCAGGGATGCGCAGCCTCGGGCAGGGAAGGGAAAAGGCAACTGCCCCCGACCTGTGTTTCTCCATCTCTCCAGCACCGTTTGAGGCGGGGAGGGCTACCTGGGTCTCTATGCTTTGACAAAAGGGAAAGGAGTAACAGCAGGGACTCGAGGCAGAAGTGAAAGGTGGGAGCACCGATGGCTTCCTGAGGGGTCTGTGGGCTTCAGGAGCAGTCACACAAGCGCCCCAGGGGGTTTTTCTCCATGCCTGCCTCCCAGCAGGACACGACAAAGACAGGACCTGCTGCTTCTCTGCTTCCCAAAAGGGAATTTCACTGAAATAAGTGGAAAAGGAGCCCCCCCACATCGAGTCCTGCCTCTCCATCCAGTGAGGAGCCCACGTGGGGAAGCACAAGCCTCCTTACGTGGTGTCAGGCGAGCACCAGATGCAAGAGCAGGACCGAAAAATACTTTTGAAGCTCAGCTCTGAACACCTCGGAGCTGCGGCAGAGGCCCCAGGGAGCCCAAAGCTGGGGAGACTCTCAGGCCAAAGAGCTGCAGATAAAAAAAAAAAAAAAAAAACAACCAAAACCCCACCTGCCCCTGCAAAAAAGGGGGTCGTGTTCACAGTATGAGCTGCAGTGCCCGGGGACACCGAGGTGGGACGGGGCAGGGGCAGGCAGGAGAGCTGGGCAGCTTCAGCCCTGGGACTGGGAGCCTGTCCTGGCCGAGAATGTGCCAAAAACCCCCTTCCCTTGGCCCTCTCCCCACGTGGGCAGCAGCCGAGGTCCTGGGTCGGTCCCCAAACCAGTTATGGCTTTTAAAGGCAAGAGGCGGAC
>NW_009647799.1:280983-283211 GCF_000708025.1 Charadrius vociferus | reverse complement strand
CATCACCGCCGGTGCCTCTCCCGTCCCCGTCCCCGCCGGCGGGGTCAGTGCAGGACCTGCTCCAGCTCGTACTTCTCGCAGAACTTGCTGGTGAAGGGCAGGCAGGTGAGATACTCAACCCAGCGCCAGTTCACGGGATAGACGTAGAGCCAGACCACCAGCGAGGCGAAAAGCCCCACGAAGACCAGCAAGGAGACGATGATCATGGCTCGCTTGCGGTACTTGTCCACCGTGCCGAAGGTGATGTAGGGCAGGAAGGCGAAAGAGAGGAGGAGGCCACTGAGGAAGCCGAAGAGGTGAGCGATGTTATCGATCCACGGCAAAAGGCCACAGACAAAGAGGAAGAGGACGATGCCAAAGAGGTTGAGGAAAGCTTTCCAAGGTTTCTCCAGCACTTGCCAGCTCTGGAAGAGCTCCACGAAGAGGCAAGCCAACAAGCCAAACTGGGACCCGGCAGGGCCCACCTGTGGGGATGGGGGAAGTCAGAGCTGGACCCTACGTATGTCACCCCAGATATGTCCCCACGTCCCCAGGGACCGTCTCCTCCCCTTGCAAAACGCATTTGGCTCCTGCAACTCTCCGAGGGATGCACTCCCCCAGTGCAGGGCTCAGCGCTGGGAGCCCTGGCATGGAAGGAAGAGTTGGGCAGCACACCGGCACTGTTTGGGCAGAGTCGGTGCTCTCGGTGACTCAGCAGCCAGGCAGCATCACCCCCTCCCAGGCTACAGTCCCCCCACCCTCTCACCGCCCTGACGCACCCCCGGGGGGATTAGGGTGCTCGGTGTGATCTCATTTAAAGCCTGGCAGGGTTTCGCTGCCAGCAGATTAGCCATCTGCCCGCCGGGGACCCCGCACGCACCCTGACACGTGGCGACGCGTGACCCACACGCAGCATGTGCGAACCCCACACGTGGGGCAGAGACACCACCCCCACCACCACCACCTCCCACCCTCCCGCAGCAAAACCTGCCGGGGGCTGAGAGCTCCGCACCAACGGCTGCAGCCCCCTCCCCAAACCTCTTCTGGGACAGGGAAGGGGGTCCTTTGGTCCCTGGGGAGCCGACTGGGCTGGGGGTGATGTGGGCAGAGTTCCTCCCGGCCCTCACCTCTGCCCTGTACGGCAGGAAGATGGCACTGGCCAGATTGCCCGTGATGCCGCTGAGGATAAAAATGATGGAGATGCGATGCCAGCCCGCCAGCTTCTCCAGATCCCTCAGCACCGTCATCTGGAAAGTCACCGACACCAGGCAGTGGATGACGCTGGGGGAAGAGACCCTGCGTTAGAGACCCCTGCCCTGCCAGAGCCCCTGCCCAGCCCTCCCACCCACTGCCGTGGGGCACGAGACACCCTCCACCGATGGCACGTGTCGCTGTAGTCTGGGGGTGTCCTCCCTTCTTCTCTCCCAACCCGTTGGGCATCACAGACCATCCCCAATGGATACTCCAGCCCCGAGTCACCCCCCATCCCCTGGGGCCACGGCTCACCCGGCGTGCAGGAACAGGGATAGCCACAGGCGGTAGAACTGGTCGGGGACCTCCGGGTTGAGGAAGGGCAGGAGGCCGCAGACCTCGTCCAGGCAGTGCACCTGCAAAGGCAGGAGGGGTTGGGGGGATGATGGGGGCTCAGCCCACACCCCAGAGCCACGGGGAGCAAAGGATGGATCACGGGAATGTACGGTTGATGATGCCACACGTCAGTTGGGGGCGGGGACACTCTGGGTGGTGTGGGACACCTGCGCTACCCAGGTGCTGGGGAGGGAGCAACCAAGCATCCCCAGTGGCCCAGGAGATGCTGAAGGGCCGTTCTCCCACCTGGGATGTGCCTTTCCCGAGGACACCGGTGCTGCCTGGGTGAGGTTGGCTCAAGTCCTACGTCTCCTCCTGCCCCACGCCGGCCAGGCAGGCACGCAGCAGGAGTCCAGCCGATAGCTGGGCAAGTCCCCGCACCTCGCACTGCCCCTGCTCACACCCATCCCAACCGCATCCCAGGATACCATAAAACCCTTCGGTATCAGCATGGCAACGCGTGACCCGGCTGCCAACATCGCATCCCGCATCCCTGCTCACCTGCGAGCAGAGCGTTGCCTCCTCGTGGAAGTAGCCGTGCATGAACTCGCAGTACTCCCGCGTCGTGATCTCGCAGCTGGGCAGAGGGCAGGACGCGGGCTCGCTCGGGGCAGGGCTCGCTCCCCATCCCCATCAGCACCCCCCCTCCGCTCCTGGCAGCC
>NW_009647799.1:280569-280870 GCF_000708025.1 Charadrius vociferus | reverse complement strand
TCTCCTCCTGCCACCCTGCTTCCCACCCCCCCAGAGGATCCATAACCTCCCTCTCCCCCCGGCACATGACACTAATGGGACAACGACAAAGCGGGAGGGCGGAGAGGGGAGCTGAGCCCAGGTCAGGTGCCCCCATGGCTGCAACCCACCTGCCCTTGGTGCCGATGCAGCAGGGCCTGCCCTTGATCTGGCAGTCCATGTGGGCGAAGCCCGTGTGGTTGGTTTTGGTCTCGTAGGTGCAGATCTACAAGCAGGAGGGAGAGAAGCCAAGGTCAGGGTCAGGGTCCGGCCCCAGGCTACC
>NW_009647799.1:278904-280390 GCF_000708025.1 Charadrius vociferus | reverse complement strand
GACCGGCCACTTGGTGATGTCATCGGGCCACACGTGGGGTGGGTTGGACGCCGGCTCCTCGCACGTCCTGGAGGGAGGAGGTGGGTGGGCGGTCAGGATGGGTTCCCCCAGCACATCCCCCCCTGCAGACCAGTAACCCCCCCTCGGGCACAGCCAGCCCCAGGACCTGCCCTGTCCCCTGGCCTGGGAGGGATCCTGCACATTGGGGTCCTACAACACCCCACAGCATCACCTTCCGCAGGTGAACCCCGCGGCACTCACATCTGTCGGACAACGCCATCGATGTCCCCTCGCAGCATCACCCGTCCCTCCCCGCACCACCCATCCCAGTGGAGCACGGCAAGCAGGGGCCACTGCAAGAAAACAGCGTCCCCCATTGCTGCTGCTGTTTAGGACAGACCCCACCTCAGTTTCCCCACCGATTCCCTTTCCCTTCTCACTCCCCTATGGTGTGCCAGAGCCCCCCAGCCCCTTGGACAAGAGGATTTGGGGCATCCAGGCTGGAAACGCAGCCCCGCACAGCACCTCTGCTGTGCCCCTCCCCAACCGTCACTCCTACCTGGGGTCCTGGTGACACACAGCCCCCGACGTCCGCTTCTCACCCTGCACCATGGCTGGCGCGTTGGTGGCCGGCCACTTGATGAACGTCGCCAACGTCTCCTGGGGAGGATGAAAAGATGGAGGTTGTGGGATTGAATGCACTGCTCTGACCCCACACGCATCCTGCTCCGGTGCTGTGCAGGACAGAGATGGTTTTCCCCCTTTTCCCCAGGGATGCCCAGCACTTTCCCGGTGCCCGCGGCGGTGGCGGCACGCACCGAACAGTCCTGCGGCAGCGTCTGGATGCAGCCCGAGTTGTCATTCTGGACGCAGCAGCCGGAGCTGCGCTCCCGGTCCCGCTCACGCTGGATGAGCCGCTCCACCTGCCGATCCTTCCAGAAGCAGGGGGAGAACTTGGCTCCCAGATGGATCAGGTCGATCTGGGAGAGAGATGCCAGTCCAGAGGATGCTCCGTGGTCCTCCTCCCCCGACCTCTCCTCCCTCCAGCTGCCCCCCGGGGAGAGCTCAGCAGGGACAGGGGGTCCCCACAAGGGATACCCCTGAGTCTCCGTTACCCCAGGGGCGGGAAGGCGGGTGGGAAGGGAATGGGGTTTCTTCTGACCATCCCACCGTGATGCCACAGGTCTGGGAAGCACTGCTGAGCCCCTAGCCCGAGCTGGGACCAGGCAGCAGGTCCAGAGGGATGGAGGCACCGAGGGCCCGGGGCAGCAGGCTGGGACGAGGGGTCAAGCTCTTCCCCTGGGGACAGAAACACCCCCAAAGACCCCCAATTTGGCTCAGGGCAGGGGGAGCAGAGCCTCGGTGGTGCGGCAGAGCCCTTACCGAGCTGGGCCCGATCCAGAAGTTTTCCTGCTGGATGTACTTGACGCTCTCGTAGACGCCCTTGTTCCTCAGCACCTGCCGAGCCAGGCCAGGGTCAGCTCCC
>NW_009647799.1:276460-278769 GCF_000708025.1 Charadrius vociferus | reverse complement strand
TCAGACAGCAGGAGCCAGCAGCACCCCAAGATGCTCCCAGCCCTAGCAGGGAACACGACAGCATGCGACACTGGGGGTCACGGTCCCCGCAGCAAGACGGATGCCCGCTCTTCTCTCCAGCCCAGCTGCCGGGGGAGCAACACAGATGGCTGCAGGTTCCCAGGATTAACCCCAGAGGGAGGATCAACGCTCCCAGGCGTTGAAGGCACCCCCAGACACCAGCCTTGCCTTCCTCGGCAGCTAGCTGGTTGCCATTTCAGAGCCAGACATGTCACCAGAGAGCTGGGAGGAGACAGCCCCAGCCGGTAGCTCTTAAACTTACTAACTCTGTCGTCACGTGCTGGGCAAAGCCGATGGGGGCGATGCCGTAGGTGCCGATGACCAGCAAGGTGATGAGGATGTGGACAAAGGTGATCCAGTATGTGAAATACGGCCTGCGGAGGAAAGGACCCCAAATTTGAGCAGCTCAAGGATGGCTGGGCAAAGGGATGCTGCAGTCCCGCAAGCATGGAGGGGGTCGCACACATCTGAGTTACAAGCTGGGGAGTCCCGAGGAACCCCGTACCCATCCTCGTCCCATCAGTCCCCCCTCACCGGTGGCTGTCGGTGATCTCCAGCTGCGACTGCACGATGCTGCTCAGGCTGCGGCGGTACGTCCTGTTCAGCCACTTCCCCACCACCCCCAGTCCGTAGTAGCGTTTCTTGCGGTCAAAGGCGAAGTGCTTCACTTTGGAAGCGATGCGCCTGCCTCGCCGGGGAGCTGAGTCAGCACCGGCAGAGGCTGAAGCGAGCCGGACCCCCTCCTGCCTGCGGGGAGAGGAGAAACCCATCGCATCTGCCGAAAGGAGCCAGCAGAGAAGCACCCCACGTGCCATCCCACGGCCACAGCCCGGAGCTGGGGAAGGCCAGAGGAAGCCTGGGATGAGGGCTAGGGGCACCTCTGGGATTCATCCTACTAGGAGCACGCCAAAAGTGCCCAGTGCCCCACAGCAGGAACGGCTGGGGACATTGTCCTGACTGTGGCAGGTGACCTGGGCAGTCAGTCCCCACCGAGCGCTGGTACTCACGGGGTGGGCTGCTCCACCTCGGGGGACATCCTGGCATCCTCCCCCACCGGGTGCATGCGTAAATACGTGGCTGATAGAGGCGGTGACTCGAAGACATCATCGGGCATGGAGTACGTCTCGTCGTGCATGTCCATCTGGAAGGAGGACGGAGACGCGTTCTTGGATGTGTGCAATGGGTGAGAGACCTCCCTCTGCCTGAGCACACCCACCACCAGGCCAGCCTGGCTCCTCCTGGCCCCGGAGCCTGGGGAGGGGGTGATCCCCATCAGCATCCCCTTAACTGCACATCACGGGGTGTGAAACGTGCCCACGATGGCAGCGTTGCTCCCTGCCACCCCCAAGGAGCATCACCGGGACCAGGGCTCTGCAGCGCTGGGCACAGCGGCCACTGACGCCCCGTCAGATCCCCACTCCACGTCCAGTCCCCGCACGGGGGCATCGGGACCCCTCCCTGGTCCGGCAGCCAGCGTGGAACGGCGCTTGCCTTACTGAAGAAGGACGAGTCCAGGGTATCGGCAGCATCCACCATGTCCTCGTCCATGAAGCTGGGGTACATGAAGGTCCTCTTGTTGATCCTTGGCTTGGGAGCCAGTGGCTCCAAGACAGAGCGTCCCTTCGGCAGGTGAAGCAAACGAGGGTAAGCAACCAGAAGGCCCCCGGTTTTTCCAGCACTGAGAGTTTCCTGTGGCTTCCCTCCCCAAAGCTGAGGGGCAAGGACTAAATCCAGAGTTGCTGCCTCCTCCCCTCGCGTGGGAAGGGCAGGCACCAGGAGCTGGCAGCAGATGATGCCATGACCTCCTCAGAGCCACCATTGGACCATGACTGTGTCAGTCAGCACAACAAGTGAACTCTGAATCCCCTATTCAGTCTTGGACCCACAAACCCAACCCAGAGCTCCCCAGGGGCTAGAAAGCCACTGGAGAAGCTTCCCCTGCAGCAAAAGGTCTCCTGGCTTTTTGGCAGTGAAACCCAGAAGCTGGTTTTTTTTTTCTAGGGATACTGTACAAGGTAGTTCCACTTTGGTGGTCCAGTTTTCACCAAAACTTCTCCTTTTAAGCAAACTTCAGGTTAAAAAAAAAACCAACACCCTCCCCCTCGAACCTGCCCTGGAGAGATGGTGATCTTTGTACAAGGCAAAAAGCCAAGAAGCCAAGATGATGGGCAAGGGATAGAGCTGAAACTCAAGTCAGGAAGAAGATGACACACACCCTCCACCAAACCCGCCTTCACTTCCCCAAAAAA
>NW_009647799.1:272897-275742 GCF_000708025.1 Charadrius vociferus | reverse complement strand
CGTATCTCATGCTGCAGTGCTGCAAGCTCTTGCGTTGCCACTGCTGCCGCTTCCCCTCCCAGTCGCTGCTGACGCCGAACCATTGCGCTGTGCCCCTGGACACACGACGGGAACGCTTGTCACCCAGCTGCTCCCCCCACCCCAGGTACCACCATCCCACCTGGGCATCCTCCCCTCGGGCAGGTGATCTGGGTTGGGGTGTCTCAGCTGGGCCCGCAGCAGGGCAAGTTTTGACCGGGCTATGGATGGGGAAAGGGATTCTGCAGAGGCGTCGTGGCCTTTGGGTCTCTCTGGAGAGGTAACTCCATCAAGATGCGCACCTTGTACGGGAGAGTGCGCCCGCTCTGGGCTGCGGCAGACAAACAGCTCAAGGTGAGTGTGAAGGTCTTAGGTAAACGGGACCGAGAAATTTCCCCAATGTACAAAACAACGGTGTGAATTAGCACTAAATAATTGTGCTGCAGGATCATCCCCAGGCAGACGCCAGCGAGTCAAAGCAGAGCTGCGCAAAACCCTTCAAGGCGTTCCCTTCCGAGCTGTGACTTTCCATCCCCATCCCAAGTCCTCTGCTGGTACCCACAGCCACCACACCCCAACAGGGACCAAGGGACCCCTCTGGTGATCCCGTCATTGCCGGAACCTGCCCGGTGCTCACTTGCGGATGCTCTGGGACAGGGAAGTCTGCCGGCGGAAGCCGGGCCGGCGCTCCGAGCCGTCGCATCCCTTCGAGCGGGGCTCCTGCAGGCTCTTACTCTTTCGGTAGATGGGGACTTTGGAGGGCTGGAAGACAAAGCAGAGTGTTAGGGATGGGACGGCATATGGGGGGTGCCCCGGGCACGGCAGGCCACCGAGCCCAGCATGAGATGGAGGCAGGTCCCCATCGCTCACCTCCTTGCGGGCGCCGTCCTCCTCCGCCTCCCGGGGTGGGATGACGATGGAGAGGTTGGGGGGCTTCTTGCTCTGCAGGCGGCTGCTGCTGGAGCGGCTGCCCCCGTTCTTGTCCCCGGCTGACATGTCGGGCCGGCGGCGGTCGGCAGGCTGGGAGCACGCAAGAAGTTAACGAGATGAGAAGAAATATCCCCCCAGGAGCTTGCGCAGGGGGAGAGGCTGGGTCCCAAAGGGATGGGGCCTCACCAGCGGGATGTCACCAGCCTCACCCTTCCATGTCACTGGCCGTGCTGCTGACTTCACTGTCATCAGCCCAGTCACAGCATCCCTGATGCCTGCACCCCCTCCCTGGGTTTGTGGTTCCACCTTCCACTCACTCTGGACCACCGGCACCATCCCTTCCCCTGCCAGGAGCAGAGTGAGGGGTGGCAGGAGAGAGAGTGTCAGAGCATCCCCATCACCCCGGCACGTGCCTGTGGGACACCCAGGTTGCCCTCACCACCCCATCAGAATGAGCATAACCCACTTGGCATACGCATAGGAAATTTGGGGGGGGTCCCCTGTGAGCCCCAGCTGGGCCCCCGGAACACGGAGAACCACAGCTCAGGCATGGGGGGACCAGTCCCCAGGGCTCAGCACAGTGAGGGAGCCGAGGGGCGACCGTCGGCACTCCTGGGGGGTCTACAAAGAGCTTGAGCTGCCCATGCAGGGGTGAGCGGTGCACAGGGAGGGGACACAGCCAGGCAGGGGACACGCAAAGCCTGAAAACACCCCATGCTCAGTAAACTCTTCACATCCCCACCTGCACCGCAGTCCCCCCCGCAGAGGATGGCTCCTGCTGCAGTGAGAGGGGCCGGGGCAGCCTGTGCCACCTCCTGCCGCGGGGTCGGGACCTGCCGTGCGTCGGCTGTCCCATGGGAAGGGAGATGCGGGATGCTCCCCTCCGGCACGTGTGTGCACACACCAGGCTGGGGGACTCAATCTTCCCCGGCACCACGTGTGAGGAGGGGGAAGCTTAATGGCCAAGAGGTGGTTAATTCCTCGAGCAATCCCCTCCCAAGGGTCCCCACAGCCCGGCTCTACTGGGCAGGACCTCACAAGAAAGGTAATTCCATCCGAGTGCAAGGGAGCGAGTCCCAGATCCTATTAGGGACTACAGGGGCTCTCGAGGGGAGGCACAGCCCCCTCTGGCCTCTCCACATCCCCCAGCCACGTGCCAGCGCCCAGGGGACTCACACAGGTCTTGTGAGCATCCCTCATCCTCCCGGCACAGCCATGGCCATGGGGATGGTGCCACCTGCCGCGTTCACCCCGCGCAGCATGCACTGAGCTGGCCACGAGGACCATCATCAGCACGGGATCTGCTCCCAAGAAGAGATGGGAGCTGGCCCTGGCCACCCAAGGGGGATGGCAAAGTCCCCTGGGGGGATGAGGCATCCTGCTGGGGCTCCTCTGCTGCCACCCACCACCACCAAGTCAAGCTCAGGTTCCAACAGTGCCACCGGCTGCAAAACCCCGGCTCGATCCACACGTCTGCCTCCTCTCTCTGCCCGGGATCCCAATAACCAGCCTCGTACGGCTCCACTGTCCTTAGGTAATGGCGCTTGAGCGATCAGCTGAGCGATTGGGACCCCACCAGCCCCCTCTGCAACAGGTTCCCGGGGCAGCCTGTTCCCGAAGCAGGAGTCAGGCACTGGGGCACTTTTCCAGCTCCCCCAGCACTCCGAATCCCGGGCACGACCCTCCTCTCAGACCCCAGCACAAGCAAAGCTTGCCTTTAGGAGCGCGGGGTCCCCGTGGGACCAGCTCCCTGGGGATGCAGGAGTGGAGGACCAGCTCCATGGGGACACGGGAGCCTGGAGCCGGTGGCACTAGAGGGCATCACCACCCTCCATCGGCTCCTGGGCCAGGCGACAGCCTGCTGCTCCTGCATTAAAATGGGTGCTGGGCTTCCTTC
>NW_009647799.1:271765-272572 GCF_000708025.1 Charadrius vociferus | reverse complement strand
GGACGCGGGCAGACGCCAGAGCCACGCGAGACACGTGTGTGGCAGGGGGAATGCCAGCTGCAACCCGAGCGGCGGCTTCACCCCTCCATCGAGGGACACCAGCAGCCCCGGCTGGCGGCGGGACAAGGTCCTCATGCCCAGATGAACCCTGCTCCGCTCCAGCCTCGGCAACAACTCGGTTCACGGTGGGGATCCAGACGGGACGATGCGAGGAAGCCGTCACACAAACATGACCAGGACCAGATGAGGTGTCGCTGGAGGCGGCGTCTGTGATCGCAGGCAGCATCCCGCCACGCTGCCTGCCTCCCCTCCTCCCCAGAGGCACCAAAGCAGCACCCCTGGGTGCTGGTCTCATGGGGACTTTTGGGTGCTGCTGCACCCCTCACTGCCATTAAGCACTAAAGCTGGGAGCTACCAGCCCCCAAATTTCTCCTGGGGTGGCTCAGCCAGTGCTGAGGGTGTCCCTACCTCATAAGAGTGGCAGAGATCCTGCGCAGCGTGTCTCGATGGCAAACACCCGTGGTGGCCTTCCTCTTCCTCCTCCTCCTCCTCCGTCCTTCACGCACGAGCTGAACTCCTCCTGGTGGGGAGAGAGGCTGCAACGAAAAGCCACGCAGGGGGAAGCGGAGGAGGGCTGCAGGAGCACCCTGGGCTCATTGAGCTGAGCTCAAGTGCTCCCCAGGCCCTGGGACAGGGCTGCTGGTGGCCAGACACCGGGGACATGGACCAGGCGTTGGCACGGGGTGGCAGGAGGAGGAAAAGCGCCGGTTCCAGCGATGCACCTCGCTCGGTGGCAGGGGAACCGCA
>NW_009647799.1:271118-271538 GCF_000708025.1 Charadrius vociferus | reverse complement strand
GGAGGTGGCAGCTGCTCCGGAGAGCCGGGGATGGGAACAGGCTGGGGTCAGAGCCAGCCCCGGGGACACCCTCATCCTCCTCCAGCTCTGGGGAATGGCTCTCAGCGCTGGGAGCCGACGCAGCCCAAACTGGAGCCAAACCACATCGTTCAGAGGTGCGAGAGGACACTGCGCTCTTGCACGGTCCTGCTCTTACACCCCATTCCCAAAATCCCATCCCCAATTGCTCCCAGCAAGCCCCAGGCAGCCCTTGGCAAGGACCTCCGTGCTTCCCGGCGAAGCGGGTTTGCAGCATGTTTAAAAACCCGGTCCCCCGCAGCGGTTCCCCAGGCAGCGTGGGTGGAGGGACGGAGCCGACCTCCCCGGAGCCGCAGGCGAGGTGACGCAGCTCCCGGAGGGGCTGGGACCACCCGGCGGGGA
>NW_009647799.1:270630-271042 GCF_000708025.1 Charadrius vociferus | reverse complement strand
CCCCTGGGCTACGTGGGTGGGGGGCAGCGGCCCCCCCCCCCACCCCATCCCCCCGAGCGTAGATCCTGACCCACAAGAAGCTCTACCCTGTGCTAGCCGGAGAAATCCCCCGGGAACGGTGCTGGGAAGGCATTTTTTAGCTCTCGACGTGTCTGGCGTTGGCACCCAACCCCGCTGGTGCTGGCACCGCTCTGGCCCAGCGCGTTCGGCGTGAGGACAGTCGAGCGGCACCTCCATCCTGAGCAAACCCACGATGAGCTCAGCCCTCCGGGTCCCCTTCGCCCTCCTGGCCCCGGGACGGAGGGCTACGCCACCGGGAGCATCGCTCTCTGCCTGGCAGCCCCGGCACCGCACGTCCCATCCGCGCGGCTGTGGGTCCCCGGGGAGC
The DNA here is from genome assembly GCF_000708025.1 of Charadrius vociferus. Lineage (NCBI taxonomy): Eukaryota > Metazoa > Chordata > Aves > Charadriiformes > Charadriidae > Charadrius > Charadrius vociferus. The sequence continues at coordinate 270,654 of NW_009647799.1, read as the reverse complement.
CTCAAGGCGGTCCCCAGGCGCTCG
>NW_009647799.1:268882-270591 GCF_000708025.1 Charadrius vociferus | reverse complement strand
GACAGTGCTGAGCTGGCATAGGGGGACGGCTGCTCGAATGTCCTGCCGTGGGGACAAGGTGGTGACAGCAGGCCCGGGGGGGGGGGTGACAGACATGGGACCTTGACACCCACGAGCACGTGCCGAGCTTGGTGGGGAGCTGTGCTTCCAGCTGGAAGGGGGGTCCCAGGATGGCACAGTGTCACTTCAGGCTGGAAAAGATCTCCAGGGAGAGAGAAAAATGCACTGGGGATGCTGCCATCACCCACGGGGGGGAGTGACAAACGGGCGGCGGGGGAGCGACAAACGGGCGGCGGGGGGTAACCTGCTTTGGCTGGTAAGAAGAGATCCCCCACCATCACCATCCTCCCTCCCAAAGCTGCCGTGTTGACTGAAGCTTACGAAAACCTCACAGCCAACAGCGAGGGACACTGCCTTTGTCCCAGCAAGTGGGTGAAACCCCCATCCCCTCCTAAGAGGGCAGGGGTGTGTGGGGGGGGGCACTGGTGAGCAACTGGGATAAGGTTTTAGCCTTTAACGAGGCGAGGCACAGGGAGAGAGACCAGGGCTGGCTCTCAGCCCCAGCCCCGTGGTGAATCATGACAGACGCTGACCCAAGGAAGCACGCCCAAGGAAGAAAGCGATGGAAAAAGTGATGCTGCTCGTACAAAGCGTCACCATGGGACACGTCGGGATGCTCCCGAGCAACACAAAAGGACTGTCAGCAAGGCCAAGCGGCAACCTGCAGAGCAGAGCTGGGGACAACCAAGCACAACCATCGTACGAGACACCGGAGACAACCCTGCAGAACAGCCCTGGGTGGGAGGGGGATGTACACAGCACACGGCGGGTGCAGAAAGGCTCAGAGAAGGATCGGGATCTCTCTCCCTGAGCCTGTTGGTGTGGGGGGAGGCAGCATTACCTGCGCTGGAATAAAAAGCATCAGGCTGGTGCAATTAAACCGGGAGGAAAAAGCAGCTCTGAGCCAGCCGAGGGGGTAGGGCCGGGAGCGGGACCCCTGGGAGCACCCGGGCATGACGTGCCCCTGCTCTTCTTTCTCCATCGGGGAGGGAAAAAGGGGTCAGCAATGCCACAGAGCACCCAAAACACCACCACCACCCCCCCCCCCGGCCATCACCCACGCTCGCACCCAGGAGTCCATTAGGCAGAGCGTGCCGCTGCCGCGCGCTGACGGCTGCCCATAAATGATTCACGAGCCCGTTGACGACCTCTCTCAAGGCTGGAGCCTCGTTAAAAGGCGGTCCCGTTTATTAAGAGCCCCGGATAGGAAAGTCAATCGGTCCAATCGCTCCGAGCATCGAGCTCCCACGCACTCACACCCAAGCAGAGGACCCCGAGCAGCCGCCCAGCACCTTCCCCCCACCACCGCCACCACCTTCTGCTGCCTTTCTAAAAGCTTTTGAACATTTTCCAGTCTCAGGTTTCAGATCGGAGAGAAGCAGCCCAAGACAAACAGCTCTTGAAATGAAAAGATATTATTTAAAAAAAAAAAAAACAAAAAAAAACCAAAAAAAAAACACAAACAAAAAAAAACCCAGAAACCAAACAGGAAAAATACTTCTGGGGTGGGGAACTAAGTAGCTTAGTATTTTCCTTTCTTCTTGGAAAGCTCAGATGTGAGAGGGTCCCTCATGGACCCACTCAACCAGGGAGACCTGGAGAGCTCCGACGCCGCAAGCACAGGAGCGGCCAGGCTCCATCCACCGCCT
>NW_009647799.1:263475-267752 GCF_000708025.1 Charadrius vociferus | reverse complement strand
TGCTTCCCACGCTGGAGACACACCGGCTGTGGCGGTGGGTGCTGCCGCAGGGACCGTGGCCGCGCAGGGGGACCCCCAGCCCGGTGGCCCTTTCCCCATGCTGGAGCCCAAGCCGAGCAGGGGACACACACGTGGAGGCTTTGAGTCACCCCAACGGCTTCGGAAAGAGCAAAGGGTGAAAGTCTCCGCGGCAGCGAGGGAAGCGAGGGCGACACCACCAGTGAAAGCACGGAGGGGTCGGCTGCTCCCCGGCAGCGGCGCAGCACTCTCCGGACCCACGGAAAGCTCTTTTCCAGGTGCCGCATGGATTCCTCAGGCTACCAGGATTGATTTAACTTGGTTTTATCGAAGAGCCGTGCAATTACTCAGAGCTACTCCCGTTCCTCGTTAGGTTGGCTTAAACACAGGGTGTATGAGCACGGCGGTGCGAGTGCTCCCGCCCCGGCTGCGCCTTCTGGAAGGGGCTGAAGGGTCTCAGGTCCTTATTTCCCCCCGAGGCAAGAGGAGGGCACCGGCCATCCGCCTGCAAGCCCCGCGGGTTGTGACCAACTTCATTCTTGCTTCCCTCTTCGAAGTAAAATTCTTGGTGCAAGAGCGCGAGGAGGACTCGGGTTGGGGAGGGAACGACACATTTCTTCCTCTGTTTTTTTCTGCAGAACACTCATTTTGTCAGCAACTCTTGGCGCCAGGGCTCAGGCCAGACTTCCAGACTTCCCCAATCCTCTGCTGCCCGTTTCGGAGAGCATCGAGCCACCCGGTGCAGCACCAGGCTGGGAGAAGTGCCCCATATTTGCCCCAAGAGGGTCCCCTTGCCGTGAGCTCCGAGCATCCCCGCGCCACGTGGGATGCGGCAGCAGGAGGTGGTGCTCAGCCCCAGGAGATGGGCCCCGGGCTGGCAGCAGGATGATACCCCTCGGCTAAAGCTCCCTATCGCCGGGAACAGGCTCCTTATCTCCTCGCAGCCATTTCAAGGCTCACACAAGACGGCTGCTCGCCCTCGCTGTGCGAAGGGAGAAGCTCGGCCAGATACCAGCAGCCTCCTTCGATTCCCGCCCGGGGCCAGCAACTCCCCGAGGAGGTGGGACAAGGACTTGGCAGCGTCCCTTTGTGCTGTAGATGAAGGTGGCATCACTGCTGGCACTGGGCTGGAGGCTGCCCCTGGGACACCCCAATTCACTGCCCTCTAAGCATCCCTGCAAAGGGGCCATATCCCCTCTGGGGATATAGGGGATAGAAAAAAGCCTTGGGGATAGGAAAACCAGAGGGTAAACCCCCCCCCCAAAAAAAAAATGCCTCAGGGCTCCCCTGGCCCTGAGCAACCCAGGGAAGCTGCTCCCATCACGCCTCTCCCTCCTCCCAAGCACCAGCAGCCAAATGCGGACCACTCCTCGCCCTCGGTCCCTTCACTCCTCATTGCCACGAGGCCAGAAGCACCCAGGTCTGCCCCCCGCAGAGGAAAGCCCAGCCAGGAACAGCTCATCCCTAGAAACACAGCGCAAGCCTAGCATGGGGGTATCCAACGCTCCCCGGTGCCTACGGAAACCGTGGGATGCTCTCCCCCCACCACAGCATCACCCTGGACCTGTGCCAGCAACGCACTTTGCAGCCTCTCGGCTGCCAAGAGCTGGTGGTGGGGTCTCCCCCACCATCATCCTCCCCCTCCTCCTGCCCACCATCCCACCGCAGGGATGCTGTGCCCGCAGGGAAGCTGCACAGCTCACTGAAGGGCTGGAGATGCTCATTTTTAAGAACCCACCTCCACGCCTTCCCCAGGAGCGCTCCGACTGGGTTAAGCTACCACGTCCATGAGCCAACTTAGCCCTGGTTATGGCATCACCCGTGGAAAAGCCCTGTGCCAGTCCCATCAAGGCTCTCTCGCTGCCGAGGAGCCGGGGAAAGAGCAGAACATGCCAACTCTGTGCATGGGGGATTCTCCCTGGCTGCCCGTGAGCGTGGCGTGCGGCCTTCGGGCTTACCCGTAACGGGAGGTCATTCCCAGCCCTGCCCTGGCGTTCCTGCAGGCCGGCAAATTACAGGGATAAATAACCACGTCAAATCCCCGGCACAAGCTGCCGCATGACGCACAGGGAGTGAAGGCAGCCCCGCGATGCCGGCGGCAGCCCCCGCGGCGTGGGAGGGGGCACCGGCCACATCTGCCCTGCTCCGAGCGGGTCTGTCAGACCAGACAAATACATTAGGAATTATTATTTTTTAAACAAAAGGCCAATAATAAAATAAAATAAAAAAAAAAACAAAGCCACAGACTGCTGGAAGGAGGGGACCATCACCCTGGGAGCTGCAGCACCCCAGAAAAGATGGGATGGGAGGGATGGCCGGGCATGTGCAGCCCCCGGGATGGGAGCAGAGGGCAGGAGCATCCCACTGAGGAGTGACCAGCCACGTGCTGCTGGCTGAGTGGGTCACCGCAGGGCTGGACATCCAGCACAGAGACCGTGTCCCTCCCGCACTGGCCGATTTCCCCCTCCCACCCAACAAAAAGACCGAGGAGCATCGCTGGGCACTCGCCCTGCTCCATGCCCTGCCGCAGCCTCCGGCACTGCCGGTGTTGAGCGAGTAGGTTTGCACCCACGCTCCCCCCCGTCTCAGGGTATGGCCACAGTGGCGAGTCCTGCACCGGTGGCTGCTCAAACACCCCTCGAGGCAACGAGCAGCGGTTTTCGCAGGAGACCTTCACACTGACTCATTTGTGGCATTGCACAGGTGGGGAAACTGAGGCACGGCAATAACAGTAACACTCCCTGCTTTCCCTCCCTTCCACCCCTCCGGCAGGCAGGGAGCCGGTCCCTTCCCCACGCAGCTTGTGAGGGCTTCCATAAAGTCCTTACAACCCCCCCCCAGATTTCACTTACTGGAGGACAAAGGAGGAGGGGGGAAACCCTCAAATGCGAAACCCATAAGCGCTTGATTTCCACAAGGGGTGCAGGCGGCTCCCCTGCCCCCTCAAGACACTTATTCGAGGGCTGCCCCTGCCCTGAGCTAACGTGGCCGTCACCCCCCGATGCCAGCCCTCGTGGCGCAGGTCCCCAAGGCCGAGGGGGACACAGGGATCCTGCACAGTGGCCAAGCAGACGTCAGGGTTGGTTCTGGGGCCACCCAGCACACGGACCTTCCCCCCCAAGGCATCCCCCCTGGGTGCATTCCCCACCCCAAATGCCTCTTTAAGAGAGCAACCACCAACCAACTGCTTTTTGTTTTGGGTTTTTTTTTTTTTCAGGAAATAGTGATTAAGTGAGAAAAAGAGTACCAGCGCCAAGGGCTTCTTCCAGACTCGCAAGCACACGCGCAACTTTCAGTGCTCGCTCAGAGGCCGGGAAACGACCGTAACTCAAAGGACCGCAACTCAAAGGACCGCATGCTCCCAAACGATCACAACTCCTGGATCCTCGTAATTAAAAGGCACTGTGACTATCCTCACCGGGGGCTCGTCACATTCCCAGACACCTCCCAGCCTGGCAGGACGGCAGGGACCCATGGTCGTTAGACAAAAAGCTTTTCAAGAAGAGAAGAGTTTATGACCCCCATCACCCGTGGGCTTATATAGATTTAAGTAATTAGTTTTTAGCCTTCAATTGACTCCTTTGGTGCAGAGCCCCTGCCAGCACCAACCCACACTTGCCCCTCCGGGCTCAGGTCCCTGTGGGAAATGTGGAAACATCTTGGGAGGCCCACGCCAGCCTGGGCAGCTCCCGCAGAGCAGGCAAGGGACAGCGGGGAAAAGGACCAGCCTCCTCCTCACAGCGCAGGACACACTGCCACGGATGCTTCAGGACATGGGACCAGGGCTCCCACCATCACCCCCCCTCCCAAACCCCCCCCCACTGGCCGGTTCTCCATCACCCGCTCCCACTCTCTTTGATGACGAGCGCTGTTTTGACCCCAAGCTCATCCTGAGGGTTGTTTTCGGATCAAGACCAACAACCCAAGGGAAGGAATAAGGATTTATTTGGGGGGGTCCCTCCGCTTCACTGCAGAGTTAAATACGAGCAGTATCAGAGGCAAAAAGATCCATAACCAGAAGAGCCACGTGCTCCTCTTTGAGCCAGTGCAACCAAACGACGCAAACACCGTCTGAATCCCCCGGCACATCCCAAGGAACAGAGCCGTCCTGAGGAGAGATAACCCATCCAGCCCCCCCTTCCCCACCAGAATCCCACCCCTGCACCCCACATCCCCAGCCTCTGAGCCGCTCTCCCAGCACCCGCGCCGGCATCTATTGTTCCTCCCGCCGGCATCTGCGGACACGGTCCGGCAGCACC
>NW_009647799.1:262178-263350 GCF_000708025.1 Charadrius vociferus | reverse complement strand
CCTCTCCCACCACCCGCGCCGGCTTCTGTTGTTCCTCCCGCCGGCATCTGCGGACACGGTCCGGCAGCACCGCTCTCCCAGCACGCACGAAACACATCAAGTGCTCGCACGTGCACCCCAGAGCAACACCAGCCTCAGCCCCAGCTTGCAAAAATTTGTACCAGGGCAGCTGTTTGTGTGTCAAACCCTTCTCCCTCCCGCTGTGGTTTACCCTTTCTCGCCCCCGGGGCTCGCAGCACCTCCGGGTGCAGTTTCCAGTGCAGCTGCAGCGGTGCCAAAGAAACCTCTGACCGGGGGAAAGGAGGGAGGGAGGCCACCGAGGCTTGCTTCGGTTACCAGCAAACAGGAGCAAAACGGGAAGAAGGCCCCCTCCAAATGAGCAAGCGGCAATAGGTCTTGATCACCCCGTTAATTGCAAACGAGCTGGGAACGGCAGAGCCCAGGCACAGCAGGCGGGGAGCCCAGGAAGCCCCCTGCGAAGCCAGGCACGGTGCAGAGCCCGCGGCACCTGGGGCACCGCAGGCAGAGGTGGCCCCGGTTTCTCCAGGGCATGGCTGCAGTTGAACCCTCCAGCTCGTTTTGGAGGTGGGTTGTTTTCAAGCTGCGAGAAGTTTTCCACTTGGAAAACAGGCAGCAGCCAAAGGATGCTCATTTGGAGGCCATGACGGAGTGAACCCAGCCGGGCGGCGTTTATCTGCTCAGGACAGCCGTGGGACGATGGTGTGGTGCACTCCCAAACCCTACAGCCGCCTCAATGTGCTGCAACGCCGGCGATACGATGAGCTCACCCTGGAAATCCCTGGGAGTGACCATCCAGGACCCGGGCGCACGCAGGCAGGCGAACGTCCCGTCTCCCCGCAGCCTGGTGGTGGGAAGGATGACGCCGCGCTGGGGAAGAGGGCAGGCACTTCCTCTTGCCGCAGGGACCCAGCGGCGACAAGGCAGCCTCTCGGGTTCCCTTCCCCCTGCAGGGCGCAGGCCCAGGGAGCTGAGCGAGAGCTGCGGGGTCTTGGCGCGGGAGAAGCAGAGCCCTCGGCCCACTGTGGGCAAGCCTGGAGGGATGGCTTCTCCCTGGTCCTGCTGGCCTGGCAAAAGCCCAGCATCGCCCCTCTGCCCCAAAACCACCAAGGGCCACCAGCAAAAGAACAACTGGTTAAAAAAAAAAAAAAAAC
>NW_009647799.1:255181-261037 GCF_000708025.1 Charadrius vociferus | reverse complement strand
GGGGGGGGTTGGTGTTGCTGAGCCTCCCCCTGCCCTCTGCCCCGGGGCACCGGGGGCTGGGAGGGGGGAACTGGGCACTGCGGGCAGCGGGCGCTGCAAGGGCCGGGTACTATTGGGACTGGTCACTATCAGGGCTGGTCACTATTAGGACCGGAGAGTATCAGGACTGGGCACTATTTGGGCCAGCCTCTATTAGGATCAGTCACTATTAGGACCAGGCTCTATTAGGACTGGTCACTATGAGGACCAGTCACTATTAGGACCAACCTCTATTAGGACTGGTCACTATCAGGACCGGACAGTATGAGGACTGGGCACTATTACAACCAGCCTCTATTAGGATCAGGCGCTATTAGGACCAGGGTCTATTAGGACTAGTCACTATCAGGACTAGTCAGGACTATCAGGGCAGCATCAGGACCAGACTCTATTAGGAGCAGGCTCTATCAGGACCAGTCACTATCAGGACTGGGCACTATTAGGACCAGCCTCTATTAGGATCAGTCACTATTAGGACCGGGGTCTATTAGGACCAGTCAGTATTAGGACCGGGGTCTATTAGGACTGGTCACTATCAGGACTGGGCACTATAAGGACCAGGCTTAATTAGGACTGGGTACTATTAGGACTGGGCACCATTAGGACCAGGCTCTGTTAGGATTGGTCACTATCAGGACTCGGCACTATTACCGAATCACAGCATCCCAAACTGGTGAGGGCTGGAAGGGCCCTCTGGAGCTCCCCCAGTGCCACCCCCCGCCAGAGCAGGGGCACCTCCAGCAGTGGCACAGGACGGCGTCCAGGCGGGTTTGGAATGGCTCCAGAGGGGGAGACTCCCCCACCTCTCTGGGCAGCCTGTGCCACTGCTCTGCCGCCCTCACAGCAGAGAAGGCCCTCCTCAGGCTGAGATGGAACTTCCTATGCTCCAGTTCGTGCCTGTTCCCTCTTGTCCTGTCACTGGGCACCACTGAAAAAAGACTGTTCCCAACCCCCCGGCACCCTCCCTTTAAGCATTTATAAGCATTGATAAGATCCCCCCTCAGTCTTCTTTTTTCTAGACTGAAAAGAGCCAAGTCCCTCAGCCTTTCATCGTAAGAAAGATGCTCACAGTCCCCTCATCATCTTTGTAGCCCTATTAGGAAAAATCACTCTTAGGACTGGTCACGTTTAGGACTGGTCACCATTAGGATACCAGGGCATACCCCCCTCCCCAACCCCACTTCCAAGCAGCGGGGACCCTGTGGTGGCCATGTGGTGGGCACGGTGCGGGCTGGCACAGCCCAGAGGGCACGGCGGGCCCAGCCACGTCCCGCCGGCCGGGCCGGATCCAGGTGACGCATGGCGAGGCTGGGGCAGCGGGCGCAGAGCCGGTCGCGTTGGGTTTGGCAGCGGTGAGTCGTGCAGAGCCTGGCAGCGCAGCGGGGAGCTGCCCCTGCTCCCATCGCCGGCGGCACTGCCTCGCTCTTCTTCCACAACAGCCTCACATTCAGCTTCCTCCCATCCCTACGGAGGAGGTCGGATGCCGGCAGGATCCGGGGTGCTGAGGAGAGACCTTTATTTGTTGGGTTTGGCATGGCTACGTTGCTGAGTTACGAGAAAACGTGCCCTGGATTTTGCCACGACATAAATTCTTGATTCACGACTCGCTGCAGGTCTCAGGCGGGCACGGACTGAATTTACAGCCTGGACCAGGCAGGACCAGGCAATTAACTTTGCCTCGCTATTCAAAACTGCATTTTTTCCTTTATATTTATCTTACCAGGGATGATTCGAGCGAGCCCTCTGTGCTAAACCTGCCCCTGGGTGCTGCAGCTCGGGTCCAGCTTGGATTCACTGATGTCTAGTAGGGCGCTGAGCTCGCACTCGCAGTGGCCCTCCGCCTTCCGCCTCCGCGGGTTCTTGCTCAGCAAAACTGCTCCTTGTTTCCTGGTTGAAAAAAAAAAAAAAAAAAAAAAAAAAAGGTGGAAAAAGCTTTCGGTTCCTCCCAACTCCTTTGAAGTCATGTTTTGAAGCGGGTGGAGAAGGGGAGAGCCCGACGAGTGCCGGGGTGGGTGGCTTGGGCATGGATGGGCTGCGCCGTGGGGCAGGGGGATGCTCCCTACCTGTGACTCAGGGGTGAGGGAGGGGTGAGGTGGGGGGGATGTCCCCAGCTGCAAGCCGGGGCAAGTGGCAAGCGGGGACCTGTGCCAAGATGCCAGACACCGACTTCTCCCTGCGTCTGGGCGGGGATAGATGAGCCTGTCTTCGGCGGGGACAAACAATAGCCGACAAAAGCCATCGCTGCCGTGGCCCTGCCTGCATCCCGCTCCAAGGCTTGGACCTGCGGGATGTGTCCATCCACGGAGGAGCCGGGCAGAGCCCTGTGCGGGCTGGTGAGGCCCACGGAAGGAGAGAGAGGACGGTGACTGCCACCTCTGCAAACCCCAGGGAGCGTTGGGCAATAAGGAAGCGAAAGAAATGACCGAAAAAACCCCCAAGGCAGCAACGTCAGGGTGTTGCATCAGCGCACCGGGGAGATGCTCTGCAGAGCATTTCCCTCTGCGGTGCAAACCACCCCGCAGCCCGACACGGCCAGAAACGTCCCAGCTGGCCTGTCCCCAAAGGGAAGCAGGGAGGGGACACAGCGCTGCGCACCCCGGCATTGGGAGACCTGTCCTGTGCGGGGTGCACCCGGCAGCGGTGCCGCTGTGTGACGTGCTGGGAGTCCCCGGTGCGATGTGCCGGGCCTGGGGATGGGACATCTCGGCGGGAGCCACCTGTGGGAAAATGATGGAAGATTGGCGAGGAGGACTGTAGACACGCTCAAGCGACCCGCAGCTGAGGTGTCGCAAACCACATGTATCACACTAATCGTCGTTTAGTCTTGGGGGCTCGACAAGTAGAACATCTGTGCTTAGATCTTGCAGGTCTGTGATGGACTCAGAGGCACCTTATCCAACTTGCTGAGATTCCTGCCCTGCTGTTGGAAAGATCGAGGCACAGCGGAAAACTGCGCCTGCTTGAATCCCCGACATACAGGCGAGAACAGCAGGTTCGGACTCTCTCTCTCTCTCGCTAACGAACACTCTCTAGCGAGGACCGTGCTCCGCGGTGCCGGCGTCCCTGCTTGCGTGCCTCTGCCTGGGTGCTGCGTCGGACATCCCCCCCTCCACGAGATATCAAGATTAAACTTACGCTTTGCATTTCATCTGTGGTTTTGTGGTTATTTCTGCATCCTGCCTGTCGGCTCGCACACCATCCCTCCCTGCTGTGCCATGAAATCTTCCAGGGTGGCATCCGTCCCCAGCAGCTTGGGGCCAGGCCAGCAGGAGGAGGTCCTGCTCCTCACCTCCTGCCTGCCGGAGGCTGGGAGGTGGCTGCTGCCAGGGCAGGTCCCAGCCCTGGACGTGGAGACACATTGCAGCGCCCGGCGAGGAGGAGACCTGAGCGGCATCAGGCTTTGTTAGAAACCAAAGCCAAGGTCCTTTTGAAAGAGGATTTTCAGAGGAAAGCTCAGCCCCGCTTTCCTTGGCCTTGGTATCCCTGTGGCATGATTTTTTCTTGGATAATTCAAGTACATTTGGAAGAGGGCATTCGCTTTCAGGGCTGCTGCCGTTTTTCATCCCAAGGGTGATGGTGCACAGACCCGGGTGCCAGTGGGTGTGTGACACGTGGCATGAGCCCAGCCATCCCACCGCGGGAGAGTGGATGGAGCCGGGGGGCTGCCTGCTCTGCAGGGGGAGGGAGCCCTGCCTCCTGCCGGGTTTGCCCTTCCTCGCTCACCGGGCACCCTCCAGCCCCGGCTGGGACACGCAGGTGGACCGAGTCAGTGTTACGAGATGTGCCGGGGCTGGATGGAACCGGGGAATGGCTTTTCAGGTGGGCCCCCAGCTGCGGAGGGTCTCCGGGAGCCTGGCACCAGCTTTGGCGAGTCTTCAGAGGCAGTGGCACAGGGATGCTCGGGGTGAAACATTCTGGTCTTCACAACCTTGTGTCATAAAAACCGCACGTTCCCATCCTGGGAATCTCAAAACATGTCTATAGGATGTAGGTATATATAAAACATATTGTTAAATCCTGAGCATAACCATAATTTGTTGGTAGCAGAGCCCCGAGTGATGCGCAGCTCTTGCCAGAAAGATGAGACATGGGCTTTCCTAAATTTTAAATACTGCAGTCCAAGGGTTCCTTGTCTTTGCAGCACACCAACCGCTTCCTGAAACGTCTCAGTCCGGGTTCTTCAGGAGTTGTTCTCCCATTGTTGGATCTTCACTACCGCCCCCATCTGGGTGTAGGACCTCCCAGGTTGTCTTGAGTTGCTCCCACAGGCAAGCAGTTGGGTTTGTGTCCCCACAGCCCCTCCGGGAGCCTGTCCCTCACCCCATCCCCTCATCCTCCCGTCTCTCGGGACACAGCCTGGGGGGAAAAGCCCCACGTGGAGGGAACAACTCTTGCCCCAGTCCTCACCACCAGTTTGCACCCCACCACGTCCCTCTCTCACTCTGTCTCATCTCTCTCAGGGTTAAAAAATCCCTGTCCCTGATGCCACCATCACCTCGGCCCACTTGCGAACCGGCACAGCCCTTTAGCAGGCAGCTGCCTGCAGTGCCAGCGGGAAAGCAGCCCGGTGCCAGAGCCGGCTGCCTGCAGCGCTGCCGTTCCCGGTGCGAACGGCAGAGGCCAGGCCACGGCCGCACTCGGCGCCGCTGGGAGCGGGGTGGAAGCTGTTCCCAGCAGCAGCAGAGGATGCTCGGCCTCCGCCATCCCTCCCTTCCCTCTCACCTCCATCTCACCGGCATCTGCTGCCCCACTCACCCATCCCATCAGTGCCCCGCCGGGTGTCACGGCCGTCACCCCCTTCCCCTGAGGGATACGGGGCACCCTGGGACCATGCAAAGAGGAAGGAAGTTTTTTCTATCAGGCAAACTGGGAACCCAAGTCTGGTTCTGTGAGGGCAGAATGGATGGAACCCCCACCCCCCCACCCCGCCAAGCCTTTCCCACCAGCATCACGGTGCTGGTGGCAGCGGTGCCCCCTGGCCGTGTGGCAGACGATGCTTGTCACGGCGTTCTCACCTGCCCGTCCCCGTTGTCCCCCTGCCCTGGACACTGAGGGGCTGGGGAGATGGGGACCAGCACCCATCGCCCCACTGGTGCTGTGCTCTGTGGCTGCCCCGTGCTCGGTCACCTCTGCAAACACGAGGATGCTCCTGCTCACCTCCAAGTCCACAGCTTGGGGACACGGGGGAACACTGTCACCTCCAGATCCTCACCGAGCCACCCCAGTGGTGCACAGACCCCTCCAGATGCAGATATTAGTGGGAAATTTGTATTTTTACCCCCTTCAGGCGCTGCTTCCTCCTGCCCTCCCTCCTGGGCCAGCCTGCGGTGGGAAAGCATTAAGAAATAAGACGATATCAAATGCAATCAAAAGCAGGCTGGTGGGAGTTTGTCTTTTGGGGTTTCCTTCTCTTTTATTGCTTTCCCAAAGAATAAACATTTGGGAGGGCTCTGGGGTGATTTAGTGGAGCAGGAAAGGGCAGGAGGCCGGGAGCCGCCTGCTCCCTTTGGCAAATCTCGCAGGACAATGGTCCAGCCTTGGGGACTCTCCTTCCAGTAGAAATGACTGCCCAGTCAGAGGATAAGGCTGGGAATAGCCTGGCTTGATGGGGAGGTGGCTTCACCCCCCGGCACTGGGGCTGGGGTCAGCGGGAGCTGCTGGGACAGTGGCCCCAGGGGGAGGAGGAGAGATTGGAGCGGGTGAATTCACAGCAGCGCGGAGGAAGCGGTGACCTTTGAGAAGCAATCTTCCTCACCCGCTGCTATTTATCCATCTTTCCCAGCGGCTCCTTCTGCCGGGGCCGGCCCTGTATGCGGA
>NW_009647799.1:247022-254916 GCF_000708025.1 Charadrius vociferus | reverse complement strand
GGCTGAGCGGAGGATTCAGCGCAGTGTTTACCTGCACAGCCCTCTGCATTCACCTTCGGAGAGGTGACCTGCCTGCCGCCGGCGCCGAGCCAAGCTGCATCCAGCACTGTCCGTGCACCACAGCCATTCATCAGCCCCGGCCCCTCTTAGCCACGGAAGGGCAGGTGCCAGGGAGACTTCAGCATCCCTGGATGCAGGACCCCGGGGGAGATGGGTGCTTGGTAGAGAGCAAGGCTGGACTGCCAAAACAGCCTTTTCCCCAGCGCATCCTTGTCAGCACCCGCATCTCTGATGGGGGTCTCTCCGCAAGGACGCCAGCATCTGCAGGCACATCTCTGCAGACACCCCAACCCTGCTGGCACCCCTCTTTGTCATCACCCTGACCCCTCTGCCAGCCTCTGGTCCCAAAGTGGAGCGTGGCACGGGTGGGTTTGCATGGAGAGGGGGGGCTGGCCGCTGTTTCACTGACCCCACCGCCCATCCACCATCACGAGGATTATTTTTGAAATCAGGTTCCCGAAGCGGACAGTACGATTTCCAGGATCTGCTCCCCGCCTTTCGCCGAGATGTGCCGGGGCTGGATGGAACCGGGGAATGGCTTTTCAGGTGGGCCCCCAGCTGCGGAGGGTCTCCGGGAGCCTGGCACCAGCTTTGGCGAGTCTTCAGAGGCAGTGGCACAGGGATGCTCGGGGTGAAACATTCTGGTCTTCACAACCTTGTGTCATAAAAACCGCACGTTCCCATCCTGGGAATCTCAAAACATGTCTATAGGATGTAGGTATATATAAAATATATTGTTAAATCCTGAGCATAACCATAATTTGTTGGTAGCAGAGCCCCGAGTGATGCGCAGCTCTTGGCAGGCAGATGAGACATGGGCTTTCCTAAGTTTTAAATAAACCAATTTACGTGCCCGTGCACTGCTAGACTTTTTGTCAGGCCAGTTTTTTCCTCTACCGAGAAAACAATAAAAATGAGTAAAAGTATTTGTAGTAGTTTGCTGAAATATCTAAAGAAAGTAAATGAAAATCACACTGTTGCTCAGAAAAGTATCCCCAAAACAAATCCCTCTGCTATATAAATATAAAACCACAACAATGCGGCAGAGCCCGATGATTATTTTATTTCAGGAGCTGTTTGGAACATCAGCCCCAAAACTGATCAAACACAAACAACGGCATCTGCGGGGCGGTTTTCTAAAGCTTTCCCTTGAAGCAAATATACTTGTCAATTAACAAAAAGGATTTGTAATAAACAGCAATAAATGTCCCATAAAAAAAAAAAAAAACAAACCAGATTTGTAATAAACAGCAATAGAGGTCCCGTCTGCGCGGGGATGGGAATCCTCCCAGCAGCAAAGCTGTTTGGTTCGGGTGATCTCGCGGTGTTTAATGGCGCCGAGCAAAGGGAATGCGCTTTTTGCCGGTTTATTCCCCAAAGAGAGGGGAGCCGGTGCTCGTTAGTGTGGGGGTGGCGATTGCCCCCGAGGTCCCAGGCTAACGCGCATCGGCCTGGGAAGCGGCAGCGGGTGGGAAGCGGAGGGAGGCTCCTCTCTCGGGCACGGCTGGTGGGGTTCAGGTGTCCGGGAGCACCTCGGTGCCTTCGGCGCTGCTGCCTCCCCCCGGGGGGTCCTGCAAAACCAGAGGGCGATTTGGCTGGGCTGGGGGCTGCGGGTGGTGTCCCCCACCACCCCCCGGCTCCCTGGCAAAGGTTGAGCCCTTTTGGGCACCGTGGGGTGAGCTCCTTCTCATGGGGTGAGTCCGGTTTCCCAATCATTCCCTACTCCTTTGGGTCCCGGGGTGGGGGGAGGAAGAGGAGGAGGCGGCAGCCTGCCTCCCCCCAGGAGCCATCCTCCTCCTGGTCCTCTCCTTCATCCTCCCTCTGCCCTCGGCTCTGCTCTCTCTCAAAAGTGCCTGAGAGAAGAGAAACCTGGCTGTAAATTAGCCAGGACAATTTTTCAATCTGAGATGTGCACTTCCCCCACCCCCCCTCCCGGCCGGCGCTGACAGCGTTTACATTCAGCGCTGCTCAGATAAACCATATCAGCCGGCGCAGCTGAAGAGGAGCCGGGCGCGGAAGGAAGGGCTGGCTCCTGCTCAGTGTCAGCCCCCCCGCGGTGGGGTGATTTTTTCCTCCTTTTTTTGGTTTTTTTCCCCCCCCCGGGAGCTTTGCTCTGAGAAAGGAGCCGCCGAAAACCCTCCACTGCTGAGGGCGGCCATAGGGCAGTTCATACAGCCCAGGTGCTCCTGGCTTTTATCTCGGTGCAGATAACGGAGAAGAAGAAGGGACGTGTCCTTCAAGCCGGTGGGAGCCTGCGAGCTCGGTCTCCTGAGGTTTCTCACCCTGTGCCGCCCAGCACACAAGGGAGGGCTTCTCCTCCCCGCCAGCACCACAGCCTGGGTTTTAATAGGTATTTGTGCAGTACAGTTATTGCATATTCTCTTTTTTAATCTCCCCCTTGCAGACGTATTTCTGTCTGTCCCTCGCGGTAACCTCCTGCCTCTCCCCTTGGCTGTCACTGGGTGCCGGCGGGACGTGGATGGAGACGTGACGGAGATGCGCCATCCCTGAGCCAAATCTGTACCGAGCTTGTGAAACCGTAATTCCCCAATGTGGCAGGCGCTGGGCAAGGAGTGCGGGACCCCGTGGCCAGCGGTGGGGGGTGGATGGGCTTTGCCAGGGCTGGAGCACAGGAGACGGGCTGGAAGCACACCCCGTGCCATGCCTTAGCTATCAAATTCCCCTCTCCCTCCGCTCCCCAGCATGTCAAACATCACTGGGACCACCGAGGTGGTGTCTAGGAGCTGGATCTCCTCCGGATCCCTCGGGCAAGGGTTGCCTCCTGGAAAGCAGCATCCCTGGGCTGTGACACATGGAAACAAGGTGGGTTAAGCCCCCGGTGGGCACAGGGAAGCAGGAGGGTGTGAGCCCATCACCCGAGCACCTGGGCCAATGTTTCAGTGTATCGTCAGCCTCATCCTCCCACCCTGTCTCCTTTTCCACCAACGCTTGCAGAGCACTAGTGTGACCGCAGGGTCCGGTGTCACGGTGCGATCGTCACAGCCACCCCGAAGTGACGGGATCCGGGGGTAAATATTAGTACGAAGTGAAGGGCTGTGTACATATTTTCTCCCTGCAAGGTAATGCTGAAATTCCCAGCTCCTTTTCAACAAGACATTGGAAAAACCAGCTCCGTGTCAGCACCCTCTGGCCACCGCTGGTTCTGGCTCCTCTCAGACCAGGGTGCAAAGGTCTAAGAGCTTCAGGTCCCCACTGCAACCTCCTCCAGCCAGTCCTTTGCTCGTGGTTTCCAAGCCGATGTTTCCCACCTGGAGCACAGCAGCGTGGGGGTTTTGCTGACCATTTGCTTCCCCCTGGATGTGTGTATAGGATGTGGCAGTGACTCTGAGGAGGGCTTATTAATTGCAGTTTTCCCCCAAAAAAAGAGACGCAGTGGGAGAAGACAGATTGAACCAGGCAGTTATTCCCCTCCCAACGTGCGTTGCCCTTTGGTTCCCTTCTCCATGGCTCTGGCCAGTTGGATTTGCTTGGGCTAAGTGGTAGTGGAAGGCATAAGCTCCCCTTGCATGGCCACCCTGGTCCCTGTAGCCTGGGGACCCCGGGCTAGCTCAAGTTCCTGCCCACTCAAGAGCTACGCCACCACATGCAGGGCTGGAGAACATCATCGTTGCCTTCAGCCCAACGGAAGACAAGCCAGCATCAGGGTCCCCAGGACCGTGGGAAGCCTCCAAGGCACTGATCTCTGCCCTCCTCCTTCTCAGACCCCACTGAGACCCCCCTCAGCCTCAGACTGGGATCCTAAATTGGGATTGCGCCCCTTAAAATTGCTTGTGGCCAAGTGCTGGTGGTTTCTACCACCCTGGTGGGATGAGCTTTGCCTTCCCTGAAGGCCCGTTCTGAATTGTGCTGATGTACTTGGCATCAGCAGAGAGGAGCGCAATAAAAAGGATTGCTCGGATTTCTTTTCCAAGACTTGAATCCTGAAAAAACGGGGCTTAGCTTATGGGACCATAACATGAGTCTGTCTGTATTTCCAACCGTCCTTTGCCATCAACTTTGGAAATGTTGGCCAGCCATCAACCAAATTTGACGGAGGTCTCCAGTACATCGCAGGCCTGTTTTGCAAAAGAGGGAGCTGGAAAGTCCCACAGAGGGAAACCACAACATGACCCAACCACATTGGGACCCATCCCAGTGCAACGCGATTCAGCTGCAGTGTGAGACACAGGAGGAGCCGCGTGGGACAGACCCATGGAAAACCCGGTTCCTGCTGCTCAGGGAGCTGTTTGTTATGTTTAAAGGCCGGGAACCTTCTCATAATCCTTGAAGGTCATGGTTGCTGCATCTTGTGGCCATCATCACCACAGGTTTCATGCCCAGTTCTGCCCTGCTGCCTCCCGCAGCGGAGAGGAGCCTTCATCTTGGTGCCTGCCCGATTCACGGGCCACGGATGCTGCGTATCAGCCTTAGGATGTCTGTTAGGGAAAGTCCCCAGCCGGTCCCATGCAGTTCCTACACTACTTTGGGGCTGGTGAAGCAACAGGAGCCGCTCCTGATTTGGGGAGAGCCCCCGGAGGTTTGCACAACGTACCTGGAAGCCAAGCAAAGAGACCGAGGAGGAGTGGACCTTCCCCTTCTCACTGGAGCCCATCAATAAAACGCCCCCGGCCACCTCTACCACCCTCGGTGCAGAAAGGCAGCGAAGGGCTCATCTCCTCTCTTCGCCGCTGCTTTCCAGCCACAAAGCTCCCTCCCCTGTGCCCCAGAGCAAAGAGGAGCTCACAGACCCATCCGGCCATGGGGCAGTCCCCCCACCATCCCCCCACCTCGCAGCCACCCCACCGGAAAGAAACCAAGAAGAGCTGGAGGGGTTTGATTGATTTATCCACTGAAGATACAAGGTTCGGTTTAATAACACCATTCTGTCCGGTTACAAACATACTAAAAACCTACAAAAAGAAAAACAAGTTACACCCATCGTACACGAAACGGCATGTATAAAACCAGCACGGAAGCGCCGAGAAACACGTACATGAACAGTATCCGCAGCAGTAACAGGAAAGACACGGAGTTACATCAGACCACGCCGGCTCATGTCTGTGGGTCACGGTGGGACTGGTTAAGACGTACTAACAATCAGAGACAGCTTTAGCTATGGAAAATAATTAGCGTCGCAGTCTGTTAAATAGGTCAGACCCAGGCGGGTAGTTTTATCCCTCCCTTTCTGTAAGTTGGTCCGAGGTTAGCTCACGGGTTTCCCTTCCACCCATCCATCTGGCATCGCTGGTGCTGGCCCCGAGCGGTCCTCGCGCTGACATCAGCGCTCCAGGGCGGCTTCCCTACGGCAAGGGGCAGGGAAGACCGAGCTCTGGCGCCAGAGGCCAGCCAGCCGAAATCTGGTCCCCACTGAAGTCGCTGGGCACCTCCCCAGAGAGCGGGGAGACGCTGGGATCCCCTTTACTGGGGCAAACTGGCAGAGATGCAAGAGGAGTCCCCCCCGGGAGAGCTTGCGGCTCGGCTGCCTCGGGGATTTGCCTCACCGTGAGAGAAGACAAGGGTGGTGGCACAAGGTCCTCAGGGGCTCCTTGTGCGAGTGGCTCTGGTGGCGTTGGGGTGTCTCTCTAGCTGGCCGGGTGTACGTGGAGCTCTAACCTGCCATGAGCGGTGGCCGTGGGGAGGGGGGGGACAGGGTGGATGGGATCCCTGCCCCATCCCAACCTAACGCTTCCCATCACCTCCAGCGCTGAGCTCCCTCTGACCCAACGCAGCGTTGAACTTGGGATGGGGAGGGAGGGACACGAGCTGGTTGATATGAGCGGGTGTCCCCAAAGAGAACCAGGAGGAGGTGCTCGGGGTGGGGGGAAACCCTGCCCCGGGGACACCGAATCTCAGCATTCATCTGCTGCTGGCAGGAGGCACAAAGGCTTTCCCACCCGGGTGGCGGGTCCAAGCCCAGCCCTGGTGCTCACACAGAGGGGCTGGCTGAGCCAGGGGCCCGATCCTGCCCTGGTTACAGGGGTGGCAGCTCCGAGCTGGGCTGGGCTGGCTTGTACTGGGACAGCCACCATGGCACGGGCATCAGAGAGGAACAAGCAGGAGCAGCCCCACAGCATCCCTGGGGCAGGTGAATGGGACTGGGAGACATGAGGGTCTCCCCCCAGGACAGGGGAGAGACCAGCTGATTCCCAGCATGTGCTGGTGCCATGCCATGAGTCCTCAGCTTCTCGCTCATGAATTTTGGGGGGGGAATCACTTTGCAAGTCAGTCCCTACTTGCCACTGCCAAGGAGAGCCCAAAGCAGGCACGGGCAGAGCCCTTATCTCAGCTGAAGCACACCAGGAGGTGAAATGTTGTGCCCCAGCGAGCAGGAGCTGAAGGGAAGGGGGGGGTAAAGGGGGATAAAAGGGGACAAGGGGGTCCCCAACGGGCTGCAGTGGCTTTCCAGGGGGGTGATACAGCAGAGAGCCGCGCTCAGAGCCAGGACCCAGACTCCCTTTCTGCTCTTCCATGTGGCATTTATCAGCCCTGTCACCCTGGAATGGTATTTTTTCCTTTTTCTGTTCATTTTCATCTCTCCCCAGATGAGAGTTTTCCCCGATTTAAGCAACGCCTGCTCTGCTGCGGGCGGCGAGGAGGGGGCGTTCGCTTTATCTCCATCTCTTCCCCTCGCGAGCTCTGCCCCGGCCGCCCTCCCTGCTTCATTTTACTTCCTACAGAGCTGGTAAAAATAAACATGTTTTCGTTTGCATATATCCAACTGGCCTGCAATTTGGCTGATGGGGGAGCTCCTCGAGGGACGGCAGCTGCACGCATCTGGATTCGCTTTAGAAAAATGTGCCTGGAAAAAAAAAAAAAAGCCCAAGCCCAGCATGCACACGCGTGGGTGCACGAGGTCACGGGCCAGTTTTTTCTAGGGATGCCAAAAAAAAAAAAAAGGAAAGAAAAAAAACCCCAAACCCATCCATTCATGGATGCTGTGGTTTAGTGAGCTGAGGGGACCTCACTGCTGCTCTCCCAAAGCCAAAGCACTCAGGTGGGGCGGGAGCGAAGACGGGGATTTTCCAGCCACCCCAAAAATCGCTTCCCATAACCAATATAGGGCCAGGTCGCGATGAGCAGGGAAGGGAGAGGAAGGGTTTGCACTGAAAAATTAAAGTTCCCACTTGGAGAATATTAATCTCAAAGGTTAACATGTGAACTTTGCCTAAAGGTGAAACATCCCTGTACGGATATATCCTTGGCCCAGCATCCGCAGAGCACGGGGAATACATGAACTCATCGAAAATATGCGCTGCTGGCCCTGAGGTTTTGGCAGAAGTCAGTGAAGCCGTGCTCGTGAGAGTCCCGTGATGCACCCAAAAAAAAAAATAAATAAAAAAAAATCTAACAGTCTTGCTCCAAGTGACTGCGCTCCAGCCTCGCACGGGAGCAAAGTTAATGACTGAACAAGTCTTTTCCCATCTGCACGGGCCTAATCCTGACACCGGCCAGCAGCTGATGTTTGAAAGATGCCTCCACCAACCGTGCAAGGGATGAGAAGCTGCTTCAACATTCGGACGTGAGCCGCAGGCATCAGCCGCTGGCACTTTCGCGGGTGCAGGCTGGTGGGCTGAATTCCGGGGGTGCTGACCCTAAATGACAGCCCAACCTGCCAGCAAAGCGGCATCACTCGTCGCCCCGTGCCTGTCCCTTCCTTTTATAAACCCCTTGACCTTGCACACTGACGTGCCAAGGACAGCCATCCCCTGAGCAGTTATTTCCACCCAACACTACCTACGCCCGTGACGTGCCATGGATGCTGACTCCATCACTCCTCTCCACCTGTTTTACTGTGGGACATGGGGAGGAAAGAACTTCAAGACCAGGAAGAGCG
>NW_009647799.1:246558-246981 GCF_000708025.1 Charadrius vociferus | reverse complement strand
TGGTCCCAGGGCTCTGCAGGAAGGTGAAGGAGCACTGGGGAACGCAGCCAAGAGGTTTAGAGCCCTCCCCAGATCCCCTTTTGCCCCTAACCGAGTCCAGAGGAACAGGAGAAGACATCTCCCTCACCACCACCTTCACCAGTCGTCCCCCAGGGTCGCTGCCCAGGCGCGGGCTGCGCCAGCGTCGTGGTGTGAGCGACGGAAGGGGCAGGGCTGGGGTTTGGGGTTTGCCCCTCTGTACAGGCTCCCACGGACCCTGAGCAGAAACCCGCTGTGACGGCCGGTAAAGGAAAGGGGAAAAACCCGACTTTTCTGGGAGTGGACACCTGGAGCTGGCCAACGCCGGCAGTGCCAGGGCTGGGGGGACAGGGGAACCCCTTGGCAGGGAAGCAAAACACCCGGACCAGGAAAAAAACCCTATTA
>NW_009647799.1:240843-246444 GCF_000708025.1 Charadrius vociferus | reverse complement strand
CCTTGCGGCGGAGCGGGGAATGTCCCCAGGGCAGCCGTGGGGATCCCAGCCAGGGACCGCGGGCTCGCTGCCTGTCAAGCCGACATCCAGGAGAGGAGCTGGTCTCCCCCAGAAAGCTGCCAGTTCCCGAGGGCAGGAGGGGACTGAGGCCAGAGGAAATCTCAGAAGGGAACACCCCCCGCCCCCCCCTTCAATAGGTAACACTGCCATTAACATTAGAGCTTTCAAAATAACAGAGACATTTTGGGAAACGCTGGGTGGCAAGGATGCCAAAGCTTCCTAGAACATCTGATGCTTCATTCCCAATCCTTTGGGAATCAGTCCCCAGAGCATCCTATACATCCAAGCACACGTGTGCAGGAGGCAACGGGGCTGCTCCTCCTCCAGTTTTTTTTGTAACCAAAGGGGAAACTGAGGCAGCAAACCCGAGCAGACTCACCCACGAGGTGAGGAGTCAGTGTTGGAGGCAAGATGAGCGCTGCAAGCACCGCAACCACCTCTTGTTTTGGGGGGGGGGAAGAGCCCTTTGCCAGGCACAGGCGGGAGCGCTGCAGCCCCGAGGAGGGACGCAGCTCCTGCGTGGGCTGATTTCTACCAGGCACTTTATCTGAAGGAACCCAGTTTCACCAAGAGGGCAGGAATATGCTCTATGTAACAAGGTTCTTTATTAATTTTAACAGAGCAGGGACCTTTCTTCGCACCCGGGAAGCCCTCCTGCTATGTCCGACTTCATCTTTCCCCCCACACACACACTCCAGATCACAGCCTGAACCCCCCCCCACCTTCTCACCGAGCGGGGCAGAGCTGCCCCAGCCCTGCACCCCCCTGCTGGGGGCTGCCAGACAGACCGACCCACGCACGCCAGCTCCCAGGGCAATGGCACAGCGTGTGCCACCCGTTCCCATCCTCATGCCCACGGGAGATGAAGGGAGGTGGGTGGGCTCACCAGCTCCCTGCATCTGGCACAGGGATCCCACCTACGTGCCCTGCTCTGAGCCACGAGGGGAGGCAGCCCAAAGGCATCCCCCCCCCGGCTCTTTCAGGCCAGAGGAGCACATCTCTCCCACCCCCTCCAGCCCCAGGAGGGTTTGCGGCAGCCAGCCAAGGAGAGGGACTGCGGGAGACGGGACAGGCGAGGGCTGCTGCCAGCCCACGGTGCAGGGCCATGGATGGCCGAGAACGGCTCCGGCCGCAGCCATCAGCCCTGCCACCCCGTCAGGCGAGTGGAGAAAGTGCAAAGCAAAAAGCGCTTTCGGTGCCAACCGGGCAGCCGGCGGTCCCCATAAGCATCGTGCCCCCAAAAGCAAGGAGCCAGTTTTACCCGGGGGGTACTTCACATGGAAAACGAGGGTCGTGCCCTTCGTCAGCAAAGGGGGCTGCGCATCACTGCGGCGCAGCAGAGCTTGTGCAAGGGACTTTGAGATGGCGCAAGGGAGGTGCAACATTTGGGAGGTGGTGATGGACAGGCCAGGACAGCAAGATGGAACCAACAACTCTCCCCTCATCCTCTGCATCCCCTCAACCACTCTCCCCTCATCCTCTGCATCCCCTTCCAGCATCCCCTGCAATGGCTTCACCCCGACCCACCCACACCCTTCGTGGTCCTATTTTTATTTTTACTTTTTTTTTTTTTGGCTTATTTAGTTTGTTTTTAAACCC
The DNA here is from genome assembly GCF_000708025.1 of Charadrius vociferus. Taxonomy (NCBI): domain Eukaryota; kingdom Metazoa; phylum Chordata; class Aves; order Charadriiformes; family Charadriidae; genus Charadrius; species Charadrius vociferus. Next base: position 244,785 of record NW_009647799.1, on the reverse strand, counting down.
CATGGAGATCAAATTGTGACTTGGCAGCTAGCAGAGCTGACCCTGCCGGGCTCCCCAGACTGAGCGAAGATCTTGAGAAGAGACCAGAGTGAAGTCCTGGGGTGAGCAAAGCCCTCCCTGCCCCTCGCCCGGCCCCGCTGGCCGCTCACAGGGTGGCGGTGGGGTACTGCGCCCAGCCCACCTCCTTGTACGCCGCCGTCACGTGGGTGTAGATGAGGGTCCTCATCTTGGTCCAGGCACCGTGCGCCTCCGGGGTGAAGTCGTTGGCGTATTCTTCAGCAATGACCTCCAGCATGACACCAGTGAGTTTCTGGAAGGAGGCGGAGAGCAAGGGGTTAATAACTCTCCAGGGAGCAGCTAACAGCAAATTTGGGGTTTTCCTAAAAAAACCTCAATTTAATCCTGTGGCTGAGTTCTGGGAATGACAACCCTCTGCAGGACAGACAGACGTTCGGGAGGTCTGTCGACACCCCAGGGAACAGGCAGGGCAGGGGGAAGGCTGAGACCGCAGGCATGGCTGGGTTGCAGCATCTCCCTAATTTGTGCACCTCAAATTATTTAGTCCCTTCAATCATCCTCGATTTCTAAAAGAATGGACATAGGGCCACAACCACACCAGAGGGGCTGCAGGCAGGAAGGTTCCTCTGGGCAGGGCAAGGTATGTGATGCTCCAGCGTGGGCTGCGTTTGGGGACAGCGGTCTGCATGGGACAGCATCGCTTTGGGATACTGCAGCCGTGTGGGGAGCAACCCCCATGACCAGCCAACCTCCTCTGGAGGAGGACAGGCAGCACCCACTCATCACAGCTCCCTCCCTCCTGCCCTCTGCCTCTTTTCTAAAGCATCCCAGATAATATCTTTTCTTTTTTTTCCTCCCATCCTTTACCTTAAAGTAGATGGGCTCCACTTTGTGCTTGAGGGCATGGGCCTTGCCCACCAGGGCCAGAACAGAGGAGACCTTTTCGGAGTCATTGAGGTTCTCCACCACAGTGTTAATGGCACCCATGACCCGCCGAGCGTGCTTACGCAGTTGCAAGCTCCTCTCCATCTCCAGCGGGTCCTCCATGTGCTTGAACTGGCTGAAGTACTGCTTGGCCGATGGGAAGTTGACAAAAAACCTTCAAGAAAGAACGGACACGAAATACCATCAGGAGGGCGAGAGCAGGCTGAGAGCTTAAAGGAATGCATGGAGTGGTGAAGATGCTGCAACCCCCCCCCTGGATCTAACACAGCCAGGGCTGGTTTTCTCATTAAGTTCCCCGAGAACTGTGGCATTCAGCTGCCTAAAAATCATCAGGTTAATGCCTTTCTCCCAAACCTTTCTTATCTGCTACAAGAGCTGGCTATTCCTCTACAGAGCAGAGGCAAGACTGAGTTCTTGATAGCCAGAAACTCCACCCAGGCATGCCAGATGCTGTATACGTGCCCACATCCATCGTGTCCTGCCTCAGAGAGCTGGAGGTGAGCACGAAAACCTCTCTTTATCCCAGGCAGCCTTTCCCTGCCCCTCTTCCCCAGTCCCACACCAGCTTCTTGGCCCCACGGGCTTTATTCCTGCGTGACCCCGCAAAAGAGCCTCCCCCTGCCCAGGATGCCCCTGACCTTCACAGATCAGCCCCACCAGAGTCTCCAGCAAGATCTCAGCCCTGAGCTCACGTCACTGCTCATCTATGCCAGGAGCCATTTCCCCCAGCACGAGGACACCCCAAACACCCCGCCAACCCCTCTGAGGGGCCGAGGGCCCTCTTCTCTGACAGATTAAATCAACCCCAATGAAATGCAGCTGAAGCAAATGGAGCTGCGGTTGCAGCTGACACGCTGAGCCCCCCGGGGAGCTGGAGGAGGTTTGAAGGGCACGAGGTGACAAGGTTTAGCTCTGGGGACACAAATACCAGCACCACCGATGCCAGCACTGCAGCCAGTCGCTCTCAGCAGCCGGGGCTGACACTCGAGTCACATTAACCACCCCTTCCACCCAGTTTACAGAGCAGAGAACCGCGTCAGCATTTGCCCCCCTCTTTTCCCCAGGTCCCTCCCTCTAATGGGGCTCTCCCTGCCTCCTCCTGGACCCCCTTTTACCTGGGCCAGTGAAGGATGCTCAGGAGGTGGCAGAGGCTCCCAGGGCTGTCGCCCATCATCCCGGGCTCCACACAGATTGCCTCCTCCGTAACCCCCTCCCCAAGCACCATTCCAAACCACGGGAACCCATCCCACCCCTTTTCCCAACCATCCCCACCTCCCTCCAGGACTGGGTGGGATCCTCTTCCCCACTCACCACTCCAGGAATCATCACAATATTGAGGACCAGGCTCATTTACCACTTCATTATCCTCCTTTTCCCCCCCCTCCCTTCCTTCCCCGCTCCCTTGGCTTGTGGAGCTGGGGGGGCATTGCCAAGGAAGCAGCGCAAAGCAGTGCCCGGAGTGCACCGCCACTTCTGTTGCTTCCCTGAGGCATCTGGGATTCATCAGACAGCCCAAAATAGGTTTCGGAGGTGTGAAGAGTGTGCAGCGGAAAGGGTGGGGGAGGAAGGAAGGCGGAAGGGGGAGACAAGGTGTTGCTTTTGAAACCTGGAGGGGGACCCGTGACAAAACTCCTCTTGTTATTGTGCAGCCTCCCCGCCGGCAAAGCTCCTCCTGACACATCTGGTCCCTGTCGGGAGAAATCATTGCCAGGCACAGCTGTCTCCAGCTCCTGTCGCCACAGAGATGCTCAGTCCATACCCTTCAGCTCGGAGCTGTCAGAGAGGCGGTCAGGGATGGACACCGGTCCCCTGGCTGGGGGACTGGAGCCAGCTGAGGCCACACAGATAGCACCGTTCCCAGGATTCAAGACTTCTGCCCCAAGCATTTCCAAGCAGAAGGACATACATTCCTCTCTGTTTTGATGGGACCATTTTTTCCATCCCACCCCAGCATCCTTTCCACCAGTCCCATCCCTCTCCATCACCGGAGAAGTTGCTGCAGCCCCCAAGCTCACAGCTCCAGCCAGCCCCCTCCAGCTATCAACAGCTAACACCCCGCCGAGGTCGGAGCTAAGGGTTTTGCCATCCCTGCTAGTGGATCTCTTCTCCCTCACCCTCCGGATCCGGCAGGCATCCCCTCCGGGCGCTGGGAGCAGGGGGGTGCTGCTGGCAGTGGGACCTGCTGCCCACAGACTACCCCGAGGCAGGGGACGGAGGCTGCCAGCCGGTCAATGCACACCTAAGCCTCTGAATTCCAGACCATCGGAAGTTCTCTGAAAAGCCCTATTAGATCTCAGCTCAAGGGCGTGATGCTGTGAAGATCCAAGGAACGAACTGAGAAAAATTCCTGGGCTGAGCCAGGCTCTTTCAGAAAGGGTACAGCAAGGGGGGACCAAGCCCCGCATCGCCAGGAACCACAGCATCCCTCCCCCAAGAGAAGGGACAACAGGGGCCGATGCCCTTCAGGAGCAGAGGCTTCACACCTCTCCCACAGCATCACCTCCACCTCTCCGCTGCTTTCAGCTGCCTACACCAGGAGCAGAGATAGATTAACCCCAAAAAAGTTCCCAACAGGGGTGAGACCGGGCCAGTGAAGAACCCAAAGACTTGGTTTCCAACCTTCCTCCACTTTGCAGACCCTGGAGGAGATGCCCCCACGGGAGCTGAGCCCAGCAGCTTTCCTCAGGGACCTGCAAGAAGGACAGCAGTGGCGCTGGAGGGATGCAAAACCAGCAAACCCTGCCTCCTGCGCTCAACCCCACGTGCCGTCTGCTCGCTTTCACCGAGAACTGAAACAGGGGACCCCAAACCATCTTTGCTTCAAGTTGAAAAGCAAATCCGTGGCCAGCCAGAGACCTGCAGCCGTCTCTCCTTGGCCAGTGCCTCTCTGCATGGCTGGAGAAAGGCAGGTGCCTGCGGCAAGAACTTCTGGCCTGGAGCAAATATTTAAGTTGTCGAACCAAGAAAAAGAGGGAAAGA
>NW_009647799.1:236325-240824 GCF_000708025.1 Charadrius vociferus | reverse complement strand
TAATAAACAGAGAAGATTGATTTAACACAAAGGTTAAATATAACCAGAGGAAAGGAGGGCGGGGGGAAAAAAGGAAGAAATAAAATAACTCAAACAATAGTGAATTAGAAGAGGTGTCAGTTGGGGTTTTTCCATCTACAGAACATTTTTTGAGAGTTCAAACATCTCAGGCTCTGGAATTTTGTTGGCTCATTATGTGCGTGTGCGCTTTGCGCTCTTTTTCTTCATCGAGTCATTAAAAAGATGATATTTACCATTGCATATCATACAAAATGATGATTGATAGAAACCAGATGCCTGCATACCGATCTCATTAAATTTCTTTTTAAGCGATTCCATTCTGCACCCGCTAATTTGTACTCTGTGAGCTACATCTGGACCCAACCGACAGGATGTCAGGATTGCTTTTCCTCTCTCTTTTGCCCTTTTAACAACTTTAAGGACACGACTGTTCCCAGTAGCAGAGCCAAAGGAAATAATTAAGGTGCAAAACCACTGCAGTCACTGGGAACCTGTTTTCCGTTCAGGAGGAGAGACACCACTTCTCCTCCCATCTTCCTCCCTCTCCCCAGACCCCGCAGAGCAAACCCCGCACAGAGAAAATCCTCAAGCCCAGCCACCTCCTTCATTTCCCAGCTGGAAAAAAAAAAAGAAGGAAGCTGCTCTCTTGGTCCCCCTGAGGACTTAAACCATTGATGCTCTACTCACCCTGTTTGCACACCGCAGGGAAAAAATACCAGCGAGCCCTCGAAGCTGCTGGGGGAGGCTTCAGCTGAACCCCCAGCCAGCACTTGTAGACTTTGCTTTGCTACATTTTCCTACCAATGCTCTCGTGCTTTCTCTCGCCTCGTCCTTCTACGTGGGAGAAACTCTCTCTAACGCAGCCTGGAGTCTCTCCGCGTCCCTTTTCAAACCTCTCCTTCCAACTCCTTTCTGCTCGGGTGCCTACAAAGCAGCTGATAATGGGTAGGCAGGTGGTGTGTGGTGCTGCTATTTATTATGCTGAGGGCTGTCTCCTGCTTCTCCTGCACGTTCCCCCTGCTCCTCCCAGCCACCTGTAGCCTATCATCCCATTTCCAGGCTGGGCCAGGGGTGCCGGGCGCTGCCCCGTGACTACATCTCCCAGCCCAAGGTGAGAAAGGTCTCAGCCATGTCAATGCCACCGCCCGGCAAGACAGAAAAATTACTCTAATTGGAGTAAGAGGACGGTGCCTGCTTGCCCCCGCAGCACAGCTCTGCCCATGTCCTCTCTCCGAGGGCCCACGGACCGGTGGAGCTGGTGGTGGGCAGCATCTCCAGCTCCGGTGCGGGAGGACTGGGAGGAAAAGGGCCAAGCCCCCGGTCCACACACTGATGCTAAATTCAACTTCTTCTACGGCTGAGGGAGAAGAGGTGTAGCTGGCCTCCCTCCAGGTGAAGCCCACGTCCCGCTGCAAAGCCTGGGGAGCAGATGCAGCAATGCAATGCCGAGCCATGCTCGGGAGCCGTGACACCCCAGGCACTGCAGAGCCCCAGGGCAGAGGGACCAGGACACCCCGGGGAGGCTGGGAGGGGACCCAGCACCAAAGATGTGGCCAAATACATTTGGGCATGAATGAGCAACCCCCAGCAGCATGTCCTGCTCGCTCATGTGTGCACAACTCACACCTCCAAGTCCTCATCGCTGTTGTCTTCCCCTACCACGGATGTGGGTTCAGCCCAAAGCCTCTTGGCTGCGTAGGCGAACCTTTAGGCTATGGGTAAGGACAGTTTCCATCACATAAATGAACTAACAGCGCCAAAGTGGCTTTCCCACATGCCCCCGGTTACCTACGGCCCTTTGGTCAGTGCCTCCGTCCACAGCATCATCCTCATCCTCCACACGTGTGTCCCTGTCCCTCTCCACTGCCAAACCCCTGTCCCTGCCTGTGTCCCTGCCCGCTGGGTGAAAGCGGCACGCAGCGACGGCCACATTGGTCCCCTCCACCCCACCACCAGCATCTCCCCCGCACCGGCCACCCTTCCTACGGCTCTGCTGAGCAGCATCGGCCGGTATCAGGAAACGATGCTAAAATGTGACTCTTGCCTCCGAGGCAGGCGCACGGTGAGGATGGAGCTCGTCGGAGCCCGGCTGTGTGTCCTCGACCCCCGGGGACGGCAGAGGGGTTTGGAAGTAGAAGACAACCCCCCCGCCGGGTGGAGAAGGGATAACCCGGATTCACAAGGACATGGTTCCTTGCGCTGGGACCCGCCATCCAGCCAGCAAAATTGGGAACCTGATTTTTGCTGGCATCCGTCACCGCCTCTCCTCTCCTAACGCTCCCGTACCGATTTCCAGCAGCCCCGGCTCGGCGTTCCCAGCGGCCGCGCCGGCCGCTCGCCCCCGGCGCTGTGCTCCCGCAGGATCACCAGCCAGCCGGCGCTTCCCATTCCCTGGCGGCGCTCAGCGCCTGCCAGCCCAGCGAGGGTTGTCCTGACATTTCCCTGCCTTTAATCAGCGCTGAAACTCCGCAGACGGGCGCTCGCCGAGCCGCCTTGGGAGGTACAACCCCGCTCCGCTGCAGCAGCCTCATTAACGGAGCCAGTTAGCAGAGCGGAGACTTGGCCCTCGCCTCCTGCTCCGGGGGAGGGATTTTCAGGGCTGGTACCAACACATCCAGCATGTCCTCAGCCACAGCCAGGGAAACCATCCGGGGACAGCATCCTACCCCCACACACACACCCGTGCCTTTGCTTCCCTTGGCCAGGGATGCCCTTGCAGCTCTCGGGGTGTCGAGGAGGATGTTTCTAGCCCCGTCGTGCACGGGTAGCCATGGGATGTGGGACATGGGAAAGGCTCTTCTTGGGTCACCCTGAGAGCCACCGGCAGCCCTGAGGCAGTGGCCGGTGCGGGATGTGCCGGGGGGATCCCTGCGCAGCCGCCTTGGCCACAAAAGGGCTGGTTCCAGGTGCCGCCATCAGAGAGAAAACGCAGACCTAAGAAAAAAGGTTTGTTTCTGGACGGAGCTGCTTCAACCCACACTCACCCTCTTCACCGCTCCCAGAAGGGGCTGTTGTTTTGGAAAATGGTCCTCGTGGGCATCCTCGTCAGCAGAGCAGAGTCCTGCTGCTCTCGGTTTCTCCTCGTCTCCAGAAAAACATCTCTCCAATTTGACCACAATGATTCACGAGCGTGTGACAAGCCGTGGGACAGGGCCATCGCCATGCAGAAGGTCGGTCTTGTCATTTGGCCCTTTTCAAAGCGAGATAACAGGGGCATCTTTCCGAGCAGCTTAGCTCTGAAATTTGCCCTTTGGCAGCCAGAAGCAGACCCCTACCAGACCTTCCCTACCAACACCTCCACGAAACACACTGGCTTTGGGGGTAGCTGCAAAATCATTTCTTTAAATGCCATTTTTGGGTGGATTCAACCCATTTTTTTAGGTTCAGCTGGGAAAAAAAGGATTTTCTGCATTGCCAGACTCATTACTCAGGCTCTTTGCTATTTTAACCTAAAACATACAATAACGTCTGGCATCCAAGGAGTGCTTTTATATTTCAAAGCTCTTTGCAAACAGTCTGAATCCAGGTGTGTTAGCTCAGACTGAGCAGCTGTCAAAATCCGGGGGCCTGATCCTGCACCGGCAATCCTTTTGCTTCCCCTCCTGAGGGGGAAAGAGCACACAAAGAGAGATGGAGAAGGTAACAGTTTTGGAAATTTGGAAAGCTGATGGGTCTGGAGCGAAGATGGAAGGAACAGCGATGGAGAAACCCCGTGGATGCGGCACAGCCTGCGGTGGCTGTGGCCGGTTGCTTTGCCTGCGCTTGGCACGGCTTTGACATTTGGTGCGGATTTGCCTGGGAGCGAATAGAAACTGTCCCCGGGTTTCATCCTCTGATGGGATCTGTAAAGTTTTGCGGTCCCACATCTACGAGGGCGGTACGTGTGTGGGGGTGTGGGAGCGGACGCGTGTGACGGTCGGGACAGGCTGCGGTTTTAGCCATAGCATCCCGGGCTTAGTTGGGGTCTGCGGCCGAGCGATGTCCTCGACCCCCCTCTGATGCTCACCCCTGCTCGCCGGGGTGCCCTCGGCCCCTGCGTGCCGCGGAGGGTGGGCAGTGGGACGGCCGAGCCGCCCGGGTGCTGGCATCCCCCGGCACAGTCCCGGAGCGTGGGGTATCGGCAATAATAAACCATCGCGAGGGCGTCGGAGAAAGGGGGATGCTGGGGCGGGGTGGGGGGGGATGGCCATGTGTGGGGCTAATTAGCGAGGGCTAATGCAGACGGCAGAGCTGCCCTGCTCCCCTCGGATGCCCGGGCTCCCCTGCTGTGAGCTCTTTAGTCAGGGGTGTTTTTCAAAAAGGACCAATTGCTAAATTACAGATGGGGAAACTGAGGCACAGCAACGAGCCCCAGGGATGGGGGAGGCTATGGGCAAGCTGCAGCCCAGCTCTCCCCGCCGTGCTGGCCAACGTGCCCGCTGGGGAAAGACCCAGCCGAAACACATGGCCCCAAATGTGCAGGTCAAGGCTCAAGCTCC
>NW_009647799.1:235218-236283 GCF_000708025.1 Charadrius vociferus | reverse complement strand
GAGCAGGGGAGGAGGAAGATGAGCATGGCGAGGAGACTCTGCTTCCTCCGGTGTGAGGCTCCCCCACCGAGGAAATTGTCAATTAGCGACATAGTTTTAACCACACAGCGCAGATTCCCATGATCCGGTGGCTGCTCAGCCAGAAGTCCCCATTATTCGTGTTTATGTCCCCTGGGAGGCCGGCAGCCCTGCGAGATCAGGACCCCACCGCGCTGCCGGCAGGACCGCAGGGGTTTGCTATGGCTTCAAGCACGAGCAGCAGCCACGAGGGCTGGGGACCTGATGCCCAGCTCTGTGCCTCAGTTTCCCCATCTGCAACGCATGGAAGGGCTGGGGGTGGAGGAGGAGGTGGCCGGGCAGGGGCTGAAGGAGGGACAGAGGGAGCCGGACTGAGCTCCTGTGGGACGCCGGCACCGCAGCCCTCCCCATCGCTGCCTCCCCGCCTCTGCCCTCGGGGCACAGGATCAGGCCCCCGATGCGTTTCGACCCTTTATGTCCAGAGGCGCTGCAAACCCCCAGCCTTTCCCCTCATGGGAAAAAGTCATTCCCTGCCCTCAGCAGCTCCGAAGGGATGGAGCGGGGATGGAGCAGGAAAGCACGGAGACAGACACAGGAGAGAGTCCGCCACCAGACACAGGCAACACCCCGCTTGCAAACCAGTTTACAGAAATGTGGCTGCTAACAGATTTGCCTGCTTTTACTGGTCTGCACAGCGGGGTTGCACCAAAGGGGGGCCCACAGCCGTGCGCCCCCCTTCCCTCTCCCTGCCCACCCTTGTGCCCATCACCGTCTGCCTCAGTTTCCCTAGCAAGGTGATGAGCGACACCAGTGCTGTACCGGTAAAGCCGGGAGGTGGGCTGGGGCAGCCCACAGCCCCCCCCGGGCACATGGCACGCGTGCTCACCCAAAAGCGCTCTGGGCAGGTCAGCTCGCACCGCACCGGCGGCCGCCCACTGCCCACCGCCCCCTCCTCAGCCCCGACCTCTGGAGCTGCTGAATCATGTCTTGGGAAGCATCTGCCGCCTGGCCGCGCCGCCCCGGGCTCCCGGCGGCCCCCACGCACAA
>NW_009647799.1:233354-235058 GCF_000708025.1 Charadrius vociferus | reverse complement strand
CGCGCGCTTCCCCCGGGAGCTCAGGGTGAGCTCGCCGGAGCCCGCGGGGATAACGGGGCGAAGGGCAGCAGCACGAAGCCCTCGCCGGGGATGGGGTTTGCTGCCGGGGGGGAGGACAGCCCAGCCAGCGGAGCCGCGGCACGGGGATGTAGGTTGGACGGTAGCTCTGCCAGATTTCACTGCCGGGGACACGCACTGGAAGTGCAGACCTCACTTTAAGCGTCCCAGGGAAGCTCTGGTGGAGGGAACGGGTTTAGCCAGGACACGCCAGGGCACATGCCAAGCACGCAAAGGCGCCCGAGGAGCCCGGGGTCACCCTAGGTCCCAGCTTGGTCCTGCCCTGTTGGCACAGTGGGGGGAAACCCCTCACCGCACTGTTACAACTCTCCCTGGAAAAAAAAAAAACAAACCCAAAACTGGACCAGAAACTTCTACTGGGAAAGTTTGAGTCGGGACCAGAGCTTGGCCACATGGTCTCTGCTGCCACAACTTGCTGTCCCTCATCCCCCACCCCGCTGCGAGCTCTGTGACTGCACACAGGGACACCAAAAGCAGTGAGCCGCCCCGGGTGAATCCCCCATGGCATTGCCACGAGTCCCTCAGCAGCCAGCCATGGGCACCCGGCCACCTCCCCTGTGCAGAGGGGCACCCGGCTGCGCTTGCGGATGGGGCCACGGCATGACCCGGGTGCCGGACAATGACCTGGTTGTGCAGGGCTGCTGGCCAAGCCTTGTGCCGAAGCTCATGGGATGGGGAAAAGGGGAATTTTGCATCCCCCAAACCTCTGCCACCCAGCCCGGGTGGGTTTGGTGTCCCCGGCCACGGAGCTGTCGCACCTCCTGCCCACCCCGGCCGGCTGCGTGGCTGTGGGGGAATGGGCTCAGGCATCAGCCGGCTCTGAGAGTGGGAAATGTTTCAGAAGGAGGCAGAGAGGGGACTCAAATGTCATTTTGGATTCTCTGCAGAGGGGTCTTGCTAGGAAAATCCCATTGCAGTGCTGGCAGCGAGCCGGGAGGAGAACCGGCTCTGCTCACCGGCACGCGCGAAGAAATCTCTGCAGATCCCGTGGGCTCGGGGCATTAGCTCTCAGCCTCCTGGAAAACTTTTGGACGATTATTAATAAACAGCGCATCCGTCCAAGCGGTTCTCTGAGCACCCGCAGTCCCCCGCTGCAGGAGCAAAGCGGGAAGGACACAACCCAGTCCCCCCTGTCTCCTAACTGGGGTGTCTGGGGTTGGGTCTGGGCGGGAGCCCGAGCAGGGGGACCCCCGAGTTGCTGGTCCCCTCGATGGGCGGTGGGAGCTTTGCCTCTCCTGAGAGCATCTTCGCTGTTTGCCAACAGGTCAGAGCGGGCATCTCGCCTGCCCCTCTCCTCGCCCTGCCCGTGCTCCTCTCCCCTCTTAAATAAGGGAAAGGGCCTGCTGGTGCTGCACCCCACGGACACCCCAAACTCCCGGCGTCCGCGGGACCCCGTGGGATTCCCGCTCGGCGCTTTCCCGGGGTACCCCGGCTAAGGGTCGTACCCCCACACAACGCGAGAAAACCCACCTGCCTCTGTTCCCCATCTCAAGAGCATCTCCCCCGGGCTGGTTTCGGGCGCAGACGCGGGGCTGCCCATCTCAGCCGCACGGCCCCACGCCGTCGGGCGACGCTCCGCACCCCGCTCCCCGGGGCGGCTGGGTCCCATCCCACCCCCCTCCTCCC
>NW_009647799.1:223195-233156 GCF_000708025.1 Charadrius vociferus | reverse complement strand
CCTGCTCCCCCCCCAGCCTCCACGGCCCCCCCAGCTCCGTCCGCCGGCTAAGGTGACCTTTGCGAGGGAAGCAGCTTCCCCCAAAGTCCCCGGCAAGGCTCCCCCCGCTCCCCCCCGCCGCCGCCACCCGGCTCAAAGGTGTGGAAATCAGAGGAGTGCTGTGAAACCCTCCCTGCTCCCAGGCAGCGAATGCACCCAGCCAGCTCCCCACTCCCTGTCATTCATTCCCCTTCGGTTATATATATTGTTCTGCCTCTTTCTCAGCTGTAAAGAGATTTAGTTGGATTTGCTGCTTCCTTTTTTTTTTTTTGGTTTTGTTTTTTTGTTTTTTTTTAAATACCTGATGAGTATGGAGACCCCAACGTCCTCGCAGTTTGCATATACTCTGCTCCATGTCTCTTGAATAACCTTTTTTTCTGCGTCTGAAATCTCTTCACTTCTTTCCCATCTCTCAATCTCCATTTCTCCCTGGACTTTCTCCATGAAAAACAGCCGGCACGATCCTCCGGGAAGCCAGGAGGAGATAAAGAGAGATGTGTGTGAGCGGGTATATCCTGCGAGAAGAGACAAGGTGTTTGCTCAGCGGCCGTGCGGGTGCTGGCGGCTCTGCCGACGTGTGGATGTATATGTGTGTGTGCGAGCGCGGCTGCCTGTCGGCGTGTTTATATATGTAATTTAAAAAAATATCCCGGAGGTATGATGCATGCGATTAGATTTCAGATCTCCTAGTGCTGTCCATGGCTGTAGTTAGCTTCAGCTCGGCTCGGATGCGTGTGGCTGACTGATGGGGAACTGCCTAAAAGTAAAATATTCAAAGGCATTGCGAGACCAGCCTCTTCACCAATGTGTGAACGTGAGCTCACTTTCTCCCTCTCTCCTCCTCTCTCCCACTCCTCCCTCCTTCCCTTTTTTTTTTTCCTCCCCGAAAGGGAGGGATGAGGGAGATGTTCTGGGCAACATCAGGACGGTGCTGAGGGGGGGTGGGGGAAGGTAGGGCTGGAAGTTGGTTGTGGGTTTGTTTTTTTTTTTTCAGCCCTTGTAAACAGCTCAGAGGAGATTCAGAATCCAAAGTGCTGAGTTAAAGTTATCCCAACCGCTGGCTGCGCTGAGCTCTGCCTCGGCTCTGCCCTTCGCACTCCCTTATTTTGCAGGCGGTTGTCTTTCGAAGGACAGACCCTCGCTTGCCTCTGATCCGGGGGCTGCACGCAGAGCCGGGAGCGCGAGGTACCCCCACCCACCAGCATCCCTCTGCCACCCAAAAGACATCCCGGTCTGTCCCACGGGGTCTTTTTTAATGATGAGAATTTGTTCTCCCTTCTCGTGGCAGGACCCAATTGTGAAGCGATCCGGAGTTAAGGCACTCGTGAAACGAATATATTATTGTTGTTCTGCGATCGCACCGCTCCTGGCAGCATCTTGGCAGGGACGAGGAGTGCGGAAACACCTTCACGCCAGGCTCGCCGCTGCCTTCGTGTGTGTGTGTGTGTGTGCTTTTGGGCTGGTTTTTTTTTTGTTTTTTTTTTTTTTTACCCAAATGCCATTTTCAGCTCCCTGACAAGCCGGCATATTAAACCCGCAGCACAGTCCATTTGCACAGAGAGAAGGAAAATACTACAGAGACTTGTAATAACCAACAATCCCCCAGAGGGGGATGAGAGACAAGAGAAGCAGCCTGGTGTGCACAGCCGCCTCCCGCACCCTGGCAGGGCAGACAGACAGACAGACGGACAGACGGGCTGGAGGTGCAGCTCTGACACCCCGGGCAGGCAGGGACTGGGGGGTGGCTGAACCCCTTTTTGGGGCTGGAGCTTTGTTATTGCAGATCTGTGGAGGCAAAAAGCTGTATTTCTCCTCAAAACCAGCCTGGGTTAAGAGCAGCCAGACTGGCGGTGCCAGCAAAATTGCTCTTGCAGATTTAACGAGAGCTGGTGGAGAAGATGCTGCCCACAGGTCCCCCACTGTAGATCTCCCACCGAATTTGTGCTGGGACAGACCGGGAGCCCCACACATCCGTGAACCCCTCGGTTTGGGGACACAAAGCTCAGCTCACCCAGGAGCTGCCGAACCTACCAGTGTGCCAACACAGCAGCGTGGCCAACCCTACCCAGCTGGAGGTCGGGCATCATTCAGGTCTCCAACAACACCACCGTCAGCTTCCAAATCATCAGATTTTCACCAGCCAGCTTAAAGTTTGGAATTTTCCTTCTGTCCGTTATCCACCGGGATGAGCACCCGTGAGCCCAAGCTCAAATATTAACTACAATGTCCCCAGGTGGCCACCACGCAGCAGAGAAAGCCCTCTGTTCCCAGGATGGCATGGCCGAGCTTACTGCCCTCCCTTAAAAATGCAGAAGAAGAAGCGCTGCGCTTAGACCCGGCTTAAAACCAGAGCAAAACTGCAATGCAGCACTAGCGCTTTCAAAAAGGGGAAAAACCTTCAAATATGAAGGCTTGGGCGATAATCTTGGTGGAGCATTGGTTAAGTTATCGCTTAAGGGCTCTTTGAAGCTTTCGTACCTTGTGCCAGAGTCAATACGGGGCTCCCAGCCCGGTACCCAGTTACACGGTGAGCCTGGCTGCAGCGGGCGCTTCGCCTCGCTCCCTGGCACCGGGAGTCACAGGGTCTTGGCTCAAGAGTCTCCGCTTAGAAATATTAGAAAATATTAGAAAAGTAAGGGAGAAATCCCCCGGCCTTTTCAAGGATTCTGCCCCCCCCCTCCTTTGGGGACATCACATCTGGCGCTGGCAGGAGCCCAGCCCCGTTCCCACGTGCCATCCCGCTCCGCAAACAGGAGACGGTGAGCGAAGCGCCAGAGATGCTCTGCTGCCTCAAAATCCCAAATGAACCCCAAAAGCCCTGAACTTCTGCATCTTGTCCCAGATGTGGGACATAAATCAGGGGCAGGAGCGCAGCCACACGCTGTCACGCGCCAGCCGCCCGTTTCCATGGTTTCCCGTGACTATTGCTCTCGAGGGCTCGGGGTTAGGAGGCGACTGGTTCCAGAAGGAGAAAGATGCTGCGTTGACACCATTGCTGCAAAATCCCGGCTGGGGACCGCACTGGCAGGCAGGCAGCATTGCCCTGCCAGCCTGTCCGACCCCATAGTGACGCTGGTGACACTCCGGTCCCTTTGGTGCGAGGTGCTGTGGTGAGGGAGGTGGCAGCCCTTGAGGACCAGGATGGCATTAGCTCGCCCGGCCCAGCCCAAGCTGCCTGCTGTCCCAGAGGGGAGCTCAGCACCGTGCCCACTGCCGTGGCAGAGTGGCCCAGGGCCATGGGGCTCAGGGATGGGGGCAGAGGACACGGTCCCCATGGCCAGCAGGGAGGCTGAGATGGGATCAGCCTGGGTAATCCGTACGGAAGAAATCACTCCATCTCTCTCAGTTCCCGATTCATTTCAACACCCTGATCCCTCTCCCCTCTCCAGTTGAGCATCTCCTGCTTTCCACCTCCTTCCCACGGACCTGTCCCCATGACAGGGTGGCAGCACGGTGCCAGTCGTGCCAGTGGGGCCCGTCCCTGCTTGAGCTTGAGCCCTCTCCTCCCACAGCTTCTGCACGGCAGGGAGGGATCAAGTGCCTCTTCAAGCCATCCTCCCTTTGCAGGGCCACAGGGGGTGAGGATGGGTTTCCAGGATCCCAGAGCCTCTTCTTGTGGCACGCCGTGCTCCTGCGGGGTCTGCATCCCACTGCCGACGGCTTCTCCCACTCCCCCCGTGCCCTCCCACATCGCCTCTCCTCCTCCCCGCGCGCTGGGTGCAATGACAAATGTACTTGGCTCCCGATCCTCGAGTGGGAGGTGAAGGCAAAAAAACCCGAGACTTCAGCTCTACGGCGTGTGGGATGTGGATGATGGCAGATCCCCACCCTTGACTCCTCCACTGTCTCTGGGGCGAAGGTGGAAACCCCAAATCCAGAGCCCTGGGGCTGAGCCCACCTTCCCTCACCCGTGGGGGCAGCCTCGTTATTCGGTTCCTGGAGTAAAGCCGGTGACTTCTTGCGTCCCCTGCAAAACCAGCTCCCTGGGACCTTCTGACAAACACCATTAGTTGGGGTGGCCCGAGGAAGACCTCCCTCCGGGAGCTTTGGGAAGGAGCGGCAGGAGCTGCCCCAAGCCCTCGGTGTTGGTGTGGCACTGGGAGTGCAGCAAGGACCTCTCCTCCAGAGCCTCGAGACACCGACCTGACCAGAAAAGGAGCAGTCCTGGGATTTTAAGAGAAATAAGGCTGAAGGCCTCGGTGGGGTAAAGCGTCCAGAAGAGCAGCCCTGACTCTGCCCCTGTTCCCACTGAGCTGGACGGGGCGGGAGGTGGAAGATGCCGATAGGGCTCGTTGTCATTTTTGCCCCCATCGGTGTGGCCGAGGGCTATCGCAGGACACGCGTGCGTGCCAGGTTGGTTGTTCCTTCTCCGTCCTCCTCCCAGAGCCGCTCCGGGCTCCTGCGCTATCTCACCCGGAGATGTTGGACTTGTCACCCCGAACGCTGCTGAATGGAAGCCCCCGGTTGCCAGCCCGGCTCAACCAGCATTGCTCCCAGCGTGCAGTGCCTCTCTCTCCCCCCCCCCTTCCGAATCCAGCCCTGCTGCCAACTGCAAAGTCCTGGCCTGAAAAGGAATAACAAGACTTTAGAAAAACGGCTTTGCAGTGCCTGCTACCCGGGGAGGGGAGGATTTAGCCTAAAGCCTGTATAAATGCTTTGTACTTATTGCAGGTTTCCTTCCCCCGGCTTCTCTGATCCCAGGAGACCCGTGCGCAATCCCGATGCTCCAGCTCTGCATCGGCAGCGCCGGTGGCCTGACAGCCGTCACTGCGGGAACAGGCTGGAGGACAACGTGTCAGAGGGCTAAAAGGGGGGCTACAGCCAATAGGACCCCCCCCTCCCTCTACCAGATCCAGCTGGGGTTGCATCACTGCCTGCGTCTCCATCGTGTGGGGGCGGTGAGCCCACGTAGGACATCGTGGGACCCCCCAATTTAATCATGCCGCCGTTGTCCACATCGCTGGGACGCTCAGTTGCTAATTTACTCGTAAAGACCAGTAGTATTGAGAGATTGGCGTTCCCCCAGCTCCATATCCTCAACACGGCTGGGAAGAGCTGGGCCAGGGAGGGGACAGCGCGGGGAGCCACTGTCCCCCCGTCCCGGACCCGGGCAGCCGCGGGGAAGTGAAACCCGTGCTGCGTGTGCAGCGCAGAGCTGGGGGCAGACATTCCTCCTCTGATTGAAACCAGACCTCAGGCGGTGCTGCCGGAGCTGGTGGGGAATGTGCTTAAACCAAAGCAGCCCAGGCTCTCCTTCTGACATGGAAAAAGGTTTCGTCTGTGCTGGCGTCGAAGTCCAACGCATGCAGCCTAACGCAGAGACCGAGGTCTGCGATGCCACCAGAGCAAACCCCCCAGTGGGACCCAGCCCCCAGCTCCCAGAGGGGATCCCAACCCCTGGGGCCACCCCAACCTCTATCTCGGGAGCAGGATGGTGCGGGACATCGCCCTGGGGACTGGGACAGCAGCAGTGCCGGGGTGATGATGCCCGGGAAGGCAGCACAGGGTGAAGACACCCAGGCAGGACCCTCGGCAGCAGCGGGCGGGTGGGTGAGACGGGGACAGCGCAGCCTCCCCGTGACCTTCCCGAACTTTGTGTCGGCTTTCCACCTCCCTCCTACAAAAATCCCGACCAACCCACACAATCTGAAAAAAAAACCAAAACAACAAATCAACCCCAAGGATTGGGAAATCCAGGGGAACAAAAGGAAGCGGAGAGGCGCTGGGAGCAGGGCTGGGTGCTGCCCGGCGCTCGCAGGCAGGGCAGGGCGAGATGCTGCTGAGGCAGCCCTGGAGAGTGCTTCCCACCCGCACCGACCTGGTCCCGGCCTGGGAAGTGTTGCAAAAACCCCCACCCCGGGATTTGAGGAAACTGAAACCTTGTGATGCAACTGGGAGGGATGAAGCAAGAGGCGCTTGCTCAAGAAGCAGGTGACGGATCCAGCACCGTGGGGCTGCACGGGCCAGGCATCAGCCAGCTGCTAAACTTCCTCGGACCCTGAGCAGCCTCCGGTGTCACCACCTTCCCCTTCGCCCTCCGTGCTGAGCTCTCCCACCGGCAGGAACCGGCCGCCCCCCCGAGAGCACAGCCCCTGTCACGGCCGGACCCGTCAGCGGTAAGCGAGGCTGACAGGGTTATTGGAAAACAAGTCGACACTTCCAAACAGATTCTCTTTGCTGCTCTTTTCCTTCCTGAAGCTGGTCTGAGCGTGGCAAGGGTTGCTCAGGAAAGCCAGCAAGCTAATATATTCATGTCATCTTGCATTTGGTGCCAGGACATGAAGTAAACACCGTCAGGGACCTCGCTCCGGTTCAAAGACAAGCCCTGTTTCTTATTCCGATCACATTATCCATGCTCCCCGTACAGCTTCATTGATTCATATCTTAAAAAGAAAAGCCTTCAAAAGCCATTAAGTCTGCCTTGCCGTTCCAGCCCTGCTCTCAAGGGCCAGGGCAAGAAGCATTAACTAATCTGCTCACATTACCTTGCCTTTGAACCAAGCATCTCTCAGCGTCAATCAAGACTGTTTGGAAGTGATACGCTCCTGCACAGGGCGAGTTTTGGCTGGTGAGGTGACCCAATGTCAAGCGAGCGGAGGGACCAGCGCTTAGGCATTGGCCCCGGCACCGCGTTCCCTTTCGCACCGGGGGAGCACCCAGGGCTGGTGCCCATGGAGACACGGTGGAGGGACCCGAGTTATGGTCCTTTGTCAGGTTATGGAGGACCGTACGGTTATAAGAAAGCCCTTTCTCAAGACCTCAGACAGCATCTGGGGCACGAGAGCAAAGACCTTCCCGGTGTCAGCCCGGCTGGGTCTCAGCGAGGGGAAAAAGCTCTGCAAGCAGCGACGTCCTCCCAGGGATTACGAAAGCTACGCTGCCTATTGCCAGGGAAAAGAAGGTCCTTCCAGCCTCTTGGGCTCCAGCTCAGCCAGCAGCCGCTGTTTATTTGGCTTCAATGGCTTCACAGCATACCAAAACATGCTCCTGGGAGCCCAGCGTGCTCCAGCGTGGCTGGCCGGGACGTCGGGCTCGGCCGCCCCACGCGCTCCCCGGTGCCTTGCGTAAGGCAGCTCCGCACCCGCTGGCCTGACTTCCACTCGGGAAGAAATTATTCACTCTCGTTTCCATCTGGCAGCAGGAGATGCTTGGGATGTTTCTTCCACCGCTCTCCTGAAGGCTTCCCATCCCGCTGGTGCCAGCAGCGAGGCCGGATCTGTCCCCTCTGCCCCCAGCCGGCCCCAAGTTCAGGGATGGGGACGGTCTACTGGACGAGTTTAGAGGGATTTGGTTTTACTGACATTTCAAGTGCTGCTCATGACTGTTGTTTTTAGGGTTTGGAGCATTTTAAGAGGACGTGTCCACTAAGAGGGGATTAACCACAGCCATTCCAGGCCCCGTGGCTGGGCTTGGGGGCCACCTCTGGCCCCAGCTGGCCGGGGATGGAAAGCCAGGCTTCCTGGAAAGCTCAGCTTTGCTTTCTCTTTCAGACCCAACCAGTCATCAAGCCTGGACCGACATAGGTTGCTTGGATTCGGATCTGATTTCAAAATACTTTTGCAGGGGGAAGCTGGTTCCCAGCTGTGTTACGGGAATGCCCAACTTGGGGCTTTCCTCGGCTGCTCTGATGCAGCCTGCATCCATCCCACGTCAGCCCCGTGGCAGCCCCAGGGCCAAACCAGAGCTGGGGCATGGCATAAGAGAGAGAAACCCACAGGGCTGCGTGCAGCCCCCTGGACACGGCCCCGAAGGGAGACACATCCCGACTTTGGTGAGCACCAGTGTTAGACCCCTGAGGGTCTCCAGAGCTCAGAGCCTGCTGCCGCGGTGTCGATGTGGGGCAGCGGAGAGCATTCACCTGAGGTCCCTCATGGCAAAACCCCACGTCGGGGCAAAACCCCACGGGAGCACTGACCCATGGATGCCCGGGAAGCCAGTGCCTGCTGCTCTCTGCATGCTCCAGGGCTCTTCCCTGGGTCTGGACCTTCATGTGCCGTTAAACCCTACGTGTGTGTGTTATCCCAGATGTGCATATGTGCGCACACACGGCTGTGTTCCCCTCTCCCGTTCTCTTTCAGAGGTTTCTTTCCTATTTGTCCTCTTACCTAAACCTACAAAGTCACTCGGCTCCAGAAGACGTGTTTTGCATTGCAAAGGGCTGAGCTGGGACAAGGTGTGTGAAGGCACTTCACTGGGGACACCTAAGGAGCTTATAGGAAAGGGAAAGGCTTCCCCGGTGAGAAACTGGAACGGGGCCCAGAGGTTTTGGGGGGAGACCGTGGGGCCAGAGCTGTGCCGTGGGGAGAGGTGTGCGTGCCGCTGAGCGATGGGAGAGCAGGGAGGAGGAGGCAAACCCAGCCCGGGCGAGGGAAGGATGCAGACAAGGTCTCGGGATCAGCTGGCTGAGACACGTCCATGGAGAATTACAGGCAGGTCTGAGCCTGTCAGATTACCGGAGTCGGGAAGGGGGGAGCGGGTTGAGGCTGGTCTGGCAGGAGGAGGGATACGGGAGCTGGAGGGAAAAGGAGGAGCGGGAGGAAAGTGGGGAGAGAGGGGATGGAGGCACGAGGGAAAGGGGGAAGCAGAGGGGAGCACCCAGCCCTGGTGGTGATGGCGCTGGTGGGAGCAGGAAGATGGGCTGGGGGAGCCATGAAGTGAATGGGGTGGGAATGGACTTGGTCCATCACACGTCACCCCCAGCGCCTGCCTGGCCGAGGTGTGGGGCTGAGGGCCAGCCAGGGTGGGAGCACTGCACGCCAAAACCCAATTAAGTGCTTAAGGGGTCAGGGACCAGTCACTTGGCTCCCTCCTGTCCGAAGGTCAGAGGAGAGCGTCCTCATTTGTCGCCTCTTAATTACATCTGATCCTGCCCTAATTCCTCCTAAAGCCAGCCCTGAGAGCCTTCAGGTGGCTTCTGGGCAGAGCTGCCCGCCAGCTGGGTGACGGGCCAGCCGGGCACGGGTGACAGCCCCGGGCTGAGTGGTGCCTCCGGGAGGGACACGAGGGGCCAGCGGCGCTGCGTGGTGATGGAGGAAGCGCCATGTGCACCACCATCCTGCTCCTCGGCACGCTGGTCATGATGCTGCGGCGCCGCTTCTTCAACAAAGTCGAACCGTATGTCCTCTCCCATCCCCTTCCCGTCCCCTCGGGGCCCCGGGGATGGGGATGGGAGGGTGAGGGGTGGTCCTGGGGTGGAGGATCTTGCTGCTCAGCTGAAGACCCATCCTTGGAGATATGCCTTCTAATTTCGGTCCTCTGGGTGACACCGGTAGACATTCCCTTGTGCTGGGCAGAGGGGAGCCTTCTGTAATGTGCTGTCACCTCCTCCCGTTGCACCAGTTCAAAGAAGGAGGAGGTCCCTTGTCTTCCCGGTGCAAAGGGACAGGGTTGAACTCCTGGGATGCTTTTACACGCACCAATCAAGGTGTTTCCCAAATGGAGCAGTCCAGCATCCTGCTATCCATCCAGGCGAGCAGCCTGGACGCCTGTTTGTCTTCATGCCTCAGGTGGGGAGGAGACTGAGCGGTGCTTTTGGCCGTGGGGACATCACCAGGCTGCCAATGAGACCCAGCAGTGCCCAGCTGGCAAACCTTCCCCTGGTGCAAAATAGCCCCGGGGAGGTCCCGCTCCATCCCTGGGGTGCTGAGAGGTTGGATGAGGGTCTGGGTACGGAGGATGCTTGAGAGCATCGGCTAAACGCTGGTTTTGGGAAGAGCCGGCAGCCACCACCCTGCAGCCGTGGCCCTGTTGCGCTCTGCTCCGTGCCCACGCACACACTCGCACACGTCCTGCCTCCGAGGTGACGGCAGAGAGCAGATGGGAAGGGACTTGCTGCGGTCCCGCAGCAAGGCAATGACAACGTGCGACGGGAGCGCAGGGTCAGCTCCCGCTTGGTGCATCCCCGCCGTGCCACGGGCACGGT
>NW_009647799.1:222669-223154 GCF_000708025.1 Charadrius vociferus | reverse complement strand
AAGTTTTGCTCCCGTTCAGCTTGGCTTCAGCTCGGTGGCAGCGGGGCCACGCTTGCGGCGGGGCCGAGCATCGCCCTCGCTTGCTGAGCAGTCGCCTGCTCCAACACCAGGCTCAGCTCGAGGAGGTTTCCGCTGGAGACGCGCAAATCTATTTACCAGCGGAGACTGGAGACATCTGAAAGTGGGGAGGTCAAATTGGCACTTAATGAGCCAATTAAGTCAGGGGAGGGAGAAACAAGCCTGGAAACAGGGAAGGCATCTCCTGGCCTGCGTGCCCCCAGCCCTCCCTGCGCTACCCGCAGCACCGGTTGAGTTAAGGACTCGTTAAATGCCCGAGCAAACATGTGCCTGCTGCAGAGGTGGGGGCTGTCCCCAGGCAGGGGGTGCAGGGGGGGCTGGCGAGGCTGGCAGAGCTGGCAGCACGCAGGTCTGTCCCTCGGGGAAGCTGCAGGGCGAGCAGAGGGCGTAGGTGGCTGGGGGACAGG
>NW_009647799.1:203312-220631 GCF_000708025.1 Charadrius vociferus | reverse complement strand
AACAGGTGCCTGCTGCAGAGGTGGGGGCTGTCTCCAGGCAGGGGGTGCAGGGGGGGCTGGCGAGGCTGGCAGAGCTGGCAGCACGCAGGTCTGTCCCTCGGGGAAGCTGCAGGGCGAGCAGAGGGCGTAGGTGGCTGGGGGACAGGTCACCTGGAGCGATGGCATCGGTGCTGGCGGTGCGCAGGCAGCCCATGGCCCCGGGGAGGCAGCTCCAGCCCCAGCACAAGCTCTGCCCGTGGGAGCTGCCTTCAGGGTGGGCAGGACAGGGGTGCCAGGGGCAGCTCTGTGGCTGGCTTGGCACCCTGTTAGGAGCGAGGAAAGCCGTGCAGGTGCGGGAGAAGGTGTCAGGGCTGCAGGACTGGTTTATGACTCGGCCACTGTGTCCTTGCTGCTAGGAGCAAGCAAAACCTTGAGGGAGGAGGTAGGATGGAGCCTGGAGCTGAAAAAGCTGGGGTTGGGAGGGATGCTGGGGCTGCCCTGGCTGTCTCCACTCATGGCAGGATCAGCACCCTTTCCACCACGTCTGAATTGGGGCCCCGCAGCCTGGGCAGACCTCGTACCTGACCGCCATTGTCACCACCATCATCACCACCATCATCATCAAAGTGTGGCCGGTGAGACAGCAACATGGTGCAGGGAGGGAGCGTGCCTGGCACCGGCACTGGCGGCTCAAGGCAGGATGAGGGGTCCCCAGCACAGCGCGGGGTGCTGGGGAGCAGGAGGGAGACTCACAGCTGGATGGTCGGGAGAAGCTTCCTCCGAGCCCTGCTGCAGCTTTGAGACAGGCACATGCCTGGTCTGGATGCAAAGACACCATACAGTAGAGAAGCCATACGCCGGTAATTAGTTCTTTTGGTGATTAATTACTCTCACCATTAAAGACCAGTGGCTATTAACAGGGTTTCTACTTGTTCTATTTTGGACATTCATCTACTCACCTTGCTCTGCGCTGGCATAAATCAGAGCAGTTCCACTGACAGCTTTATACCAGGAGACAATTTGTCTCCAGCCTTTCATATTTTGGAAAAGAGAAGTAGGAGAAGCAAGAGAAAAAAAGTGCTGCCGGGCAGGGACTGAGGAGAAGTGGTCCAGGTGACCAAGGCAGAACAGACCGAGGCTTCAGATGGGCATGGTGGAGGGCAGGCAGCATCCTCCAGATCACGAAGAGACCTGAGGCACCAGAGCCCCAGTCCAGTTTTGGTCCAACTGAAGTTCAGCAAGTTAGAGGACCAGGCTCAGGCTGGGCAGTCACCAGGACCCCATACAGCAACAAAAAGGATTTTCCATGTGTGCACTGGTCTGGATGACCCCTGGATTAAAGACATCCCTAAAAACCGGCACACAGTGAAGAAAAAGACAGAGCCCCACATGTTCCACGGGATAAAGCTCCCTCGGCGCAGGAGCGTCCCTCTGGCTCTGACGTCTCCATGTGCGAAGCAGAGCGTGCGTCCTGGACAAAGGACACAAATGAACAGCACAGGCAAGATCAGATTATGTGAAATCCTCTGCTCACTTGACCTCCTTCACGTCCCATCTTCTATTTATATGCCTTGGGGCTGCCAGACAGCACAGGTTGTCCTTGGCCCACGTTTGCGGGGCTGGGGGGGGGCTCAGCCATGGGTCCGTGAGGTTAGGGTTGGCCCCTAGAGCTGGCCGCCACCATCTCGAAAGGAGAGGTTCGAAGGGTTTCCTCCTAACAGCCCGACTGGGGGGGTCTGCTATCCCCCCTTCGCTGGAGGTGAAAAGCAAACTGAACCTCTACCCTGGAGTAACCTCCCCGTCAAGGGACAGGAAGGTCAAGGAGGACTCCTTGGGCTTTGGTGTTATGGGTTTCCTCAACAAGCAGTGAGTTATTCTTTGGTTTATGTGATATTTAACGAGCAGGTCCTGGCTGGGGGCCAGGGCTGGTTACGGATGCCTGCTCTGTTTGCCTTTCTCATGTTTTTCCCCTCCGGTCCCTTCCTGGCGGGAGCTGCTCACCGCCTGCTCCTGAGCGATACGTGCGTTTGGGGAGGTAGAGATGCTGCTGACCCAGAGGCCGGGGTTTGGTCTTGGTACCAGTCCAGCGTGGGGGAACACAACGCAGTGAGCACCCAAGGGAGCACAGGAGCACCCAAGGGAGCACAGGAGCACCCAAAGGACCCTGCTGGGAAGAGCCAGGTCTGTGAGGGGAGACGTCCTCCGTGGAGAGCTCTTGGAGAAGGATCAGGTCGGGGGCTTAGTAGGGCAGGGCTGAACTACGGCAAAGCAAAGGAGACGCTTTGGGGAAGCGAAATGTGGATTTGCCTTTACTGCTGCTTTCTCAGCCCGCTCACAACAGGCTGGACATGAATGCCCTGGGTGGCTGAGGGGTTATTTTCCTAGGACTGGGAGCCAGGGTCACGGAGAGAAGGAGCGTTTGCTGCCTGTGCTGATCTCTCCCCCCACAAGGACACCCTCGTCGCACCCCACACGCTGTGCTGCAAGGCGAGAACAGACCCTCTGCACCTCAGGCTGGAGAAAACAGAGCCGGTAGCTTGGCATCATCTGGATTTAACCTTCCAGCTTAGTCCCCTCTGGGAAGCAGGACGTGACCTCCTCATTTCCACCGCCCAGGCATGGCTGGCAGCCGGCAGCGGCGGCACACGGCTCTGCATCTCCGGGCTGGAGCAATCAGAGCGCAGCAGGCATGCACAGACAAGTGCCAGCTGAATTTCTGTATGACTTTAAATACATTAGCAAGGCCACAAACACAGCTCCAAAGCGCTGCAGGCACAGCCGAGCCGATAAATAACCCCCGAACCCACCAGCGAGAAAACAACCCCCCTTTCCGCGGGAGACAAGGCTTAGCATCGCTTGCCCCCTTCTATCTGTATAGCAGCTGAGCAGATCCGCTCTCCACCTTGCTGTGTTTGAATCCAGTACCAGAAGGGTCAATTCTGTGCCACTTCTGCGGAGTCATTATACTGTCGGTTATATAAATGTCTGGGCATGCACAAAAGGCAGTGCTGATACAGTGGCTCCGACACCAACTCCCTCCAACACCTGCTTTTCAGCTGGAGAGAAAGCCGAGCACAAGAACATCTCGAGAGCTGTCACACAGAAGGCTGCTGTCTTTCAAGCTGAATGGAGGTCTAAATAGCTCTCACTTCTCCTTTAGAATCTCATTTCTAAATGCAATTAATACTGGCACATGCATAATGAGAGACTGACGAGTGAATACAGACTCCAGCAATACAGAAGCCAGCCCCAAGTGCTATGTAAATATTACAAATCCTCACTAGAAGCTGACCCGGGGAAGACAGCTTTCTGATGATTAAGCCCAAGTGACAATACGACTGGATTCCTACATCTGTCACAATACTACCTGCTGATACATAATGAGCTACGCTAAAAGAACTAGCTCTTGCTGCTCTTCAATGCAGATAAAATGTCTATTTGTAGAATGTAATTAATCTCTTCTTCAAAATCAGGAACCTTAGTGTCCTTGGTAACAACATGCCAATGACTCAGAGAGCGTCTCCAGCTTTTTCTTCTGATTTTTAAGCGAGTTATTGAAAGTGACCCCAAATTCAAGCACTGCAAAGGAGCTGTGCTTCAGAAGTGGAAAAGCCAGCTGGGTATCTGGAGGTGGGGACAGGTTTTACCCACCTCTCAGGTCTCTGCAGGGCTCCTTCGGCAGCTTAAGGAGATACCCGGACTTCTTTCAGCCACGTTCCCTGGGATGAGATGAGCTCTGTCCCAAGACCTGGTCCCCAACCTGTTGAGTGCATTTCCCTTTTACCATCAGGTGTAACCAGGCAGGGAATAACACTGAAAGCAGAGCAAGGATGAGAATCATGGGATGAAGCTGCTCGCTCCTCTGCCGGCTTTCCACAGGCAATAAGTGCTGTGCGATCGCGCTGCGTGTGTGTACGTGCACACACACGCGTGTGGCTGCTCCCCCTGATGGCTTTCGAGCCTGCTGGCTTATTTCAGCCAAGTTTGGCAGGGGATAGAGGTTCCAAGGCATCCAGTCCCTACCGGGTAGCGAAGATGCAAAGCCATAAGCGCTGACGTGGCAGAGGGATGCAGGGAAGGGTTGCTGCCAGAGCCCCTGGTCCCTTTGAGGGTTGGACTCGGGCATCGCCTGCTCCTCCGGCCACCTGGCTCTGGGCTGGCTGAGATTTATGCCGAAAAGGCAAAGCTGGGCCACTCAAAAGCACCCAGGGGCCATATCTGCTTTCTATGAATTTCAGCGGGAAGCAACCGCTGCTGGATGTTGCTCACTGACCCAGTTCCAAAGCCCAGGGGAAGGACGGGCCATGACAAAGGGACAGCTGGTTGGACAGAGTGGGTGATGGAGGACTTGCGTGATTGATTTATTTATTTCCTGGGGGGAAAAAAAAAAAAAAAGAATAAAAGAATTGTTGGATAAAATCAGCATATTGCAGGCTAAACTCTATTATAGCAATTCCTCATGAGACTTGAGCTCAGGTGCTCGGTCCCCTTGCAAGGGACATTCACCCCTGCCTGCTGCACGCTGCTTTGCAGAGCCGGGGGGACGTGGGGAAAAGGAGGTTTTTGTTGTTACCGTGGGTTCAGCTCCTTCGATGCAAAGCCACCCTTTCCCGCAGCAAGTTACGGCTTTCGTTTAGAAAGGGCTGCAGTCGGCACCGCTGCCCACAGCTCACCCCATCTCCTCTGTCCCCAGGCATCCCGAGGGAGAGGAAGAGACCAGGAGAGAAGCTGGCTCTGACCCTCATGCCACATAACACCGCTTCGGAATAAAAGCCAGGTGGGATGCAGAAGTTATTTGGGAGAGATGGAGCTTTGGGGAAACTGTGGAAAGAAAGCGCTAGCTTGGGGTAAAATGCCTGGTCTTTGCCTTTCCTGCTCACAGACCCCTCAGGCATTTTAATGATGGTTTTCTTCCCATTTCACCCAGGATTTAGAGGTCTCTCTGCTCACTGGTGAGGCTATGAAGGCTCTAGAAAAGTGAGTTGCTCTGGGGGAAGGAAATTAGAGCCCGAAATGGCCAGATTGGAAGGGAAAAGCTCATTTTTGCACCACTTCCAGTAGCAGCTCAGCTCCCAGGTGGGGCACATCCAGCCCTTCCTCAGTGGCCTCCCTTCTGCTGCCTGCACGCCAGGGGCATCTCGTAGGCACAGAAAAGGCAGCAGAGCCGGTGGTGGTCCAGCTGGGGTGGGCACGGGGTGTATGTGACGTGAGGATTTGGGACTGATGTGGCTTTGTGTCCTACACGGTGACCCCAGAGAGTGACGGCCAGCTCTAGGCTGTTCCTCTGCGGCTCCCAGCAAAGGTCGGGCAACTCACACCGCTGCCTTGGCCCCGGGAGGAAACCTTCGGTGTCGAGGTTGAGGGGACACTGGCCTGGGCTGGGGCACGTGTGCGGGGTTTGGGGAGGAATTGAGGCCAGGGTTGTCTTTCCTAATCCCCCCACCCCCCCAGCCTACAGGGCACTGCTGAATGTCCGTGGGCAAGCTCAGGGACTCACCTTGCCCTGCCTTCCCTTCGGCAGATCCCCCAAAGCTCCTAACCTCGCCTGTCCCAGCTCTCAGCAAACAATTAACCGTGACTCCTTCTCCTCCTGCAGCTCCCCCGTGCCCTGCAGCCGGCACCCAGCACATCCCGGCCCCGGCACATGCCGAAACCTCTGACAAAGCAACCCGCGACGTCAACCCGCACGCCGACGAACCCACATCACCCGGCTCCCCTCCCGCAGCTCAGGGGGGACCGGGCACCGGGTTAAATGCTGGTGCAGAAAAGAAATTTGCTTGTCTTTAAGGCTGAGCCCTGGGGGGGGTGGCCGGCAGCCCCACGGCGATGCCCTCTGCCAGCCCTAATGCAGCCCGTGGGCATGGGGCGATCAGGCGTCCCGCTCCCGACGGTGGGGTTTGCACACCCTCTGCAGCTTTCCCATCTATATAAATACGTTAATAAAAGATCAGTTTGCAGACGCAGCTTGCTGTAGATGACAGCATTAGAGGCGCATCTGTTTCTACTAAGCACCAGTCTCGTGCTGGGTTTATTTGGTCCATTTGTGGCAGGGAAGAGTTGCTTTCGGCATTCAGATATGTCTCGCGTCTGGGAGAAGTCGGGGGGGAGATATATTTTTGGCTCTATTTAGCCACAAAAATTTGGTTTCAGAATAAAGAAAAATATTCCTGTTTTCTGTTTGCTGCCAAAGTGAGGCAGACGATTTCTTGTGCAAGCCTTCATTTGTTTGAGAACTCGGTGTCCTGTTGGAAAAATAAATGTTCTGATGGGAAAAGTCTATCAGCATGTATTGATCAGTCATCAGTGGACTTGCAAACATCAGCTTCACCCTAACGGAAAAAGCAGTTCCCAAAGCTTTTGCCAATACACGTGAGGCAGGAGGAGACAGGTCGTTGGGTTTTTTTTGGTGAGTGAAGTAGTTACAGAGCAGAATCCTTTCTGCGAGCACGGCTGCGCCAGCCTCACCACAGCTGGCATGAATTTTCTGTGCCAAATACACCCCTTTTGCACCCAGAATGGGCTGTTTGCTCCTTTCTGAGAGCCGACCACCGCTGGCGGCCACAAGCAGGGCGTAGCGATGGGGGAAGGAGAGTGGCTGATCAGCTGCGGTGGGGAAGAAGCCCGGGATGTGGCTCCTGCCTGGGATGCTCCCGGCTGACGGCAGCACCATCTCTCCATCCCGGGGCTGTAGGGTCACCTCCCTGCCGCCGAGGTAAGGTCAGACCCACAAACAAGAGCCCCGAGTGGCTTGGTTCTCCTCCGTGATAATTTCACAAATGCCTACAGTTTTCCTAATAGATTTCCCCCCACCCTGAAGCTTTTTAATTAAGCCTTTACCACCTCAACTGACTTTAAACAATTTTTTTTCTTCTTTTTGGTAAAGGAAATATTACGATCAGGAAGAACAAAACTGCTGTTTTACCTGGAGCTTCCTGCATTTTATAGCAGATAAAAAGCAAGATGGAGAGTCAATAATGCCAGGAAGGGGGGGGTCAGGGAACGAATACAATCTATATGCGCTGAAGACAGCGTAGAAGAGATTGGGGGCTGGAAAGACAAAAGCTTATGAGGATTGAAGCCTCAAAAGCAGAATCAGCTCCACAGATGAAATAAATCACCTGGACTCCCCTGACACACTGGTACTGCTGTAGCATGGCTTTTCTGTATTGATTTAAGGGAAAATAAAGGTCAGAGGCTTAGCTGCAGAGGAGGCATCAGGGCTGAGACTATTCAGCTCTGGGTGGGCAGTGATGAGCGATAAGAAGGATCTGCAAAGTCAGAAACAGGATGGAGAGGAGCCCCAAGAAAGATGCACATACGCTGAAGCTATCATAGCCCCAAAGACTAGGAGCAGAGCCCAGTGTCACCCGCTGAGGGTACGGAGCCGACTGGAGCCCAGAGGTGCAGGGTTAGCCCAGGCACAGTCATCCTGGGCTTAGGGAAAATCCAGATTTCAGTCTGGGCCTTACCATCAGTAACTCCGACCTTTCTCCCCATCTGGATGAGCACACACAAAAAAAAAAAAAAAATCCCAGGAAGGGCAACACGGGGCCAGCTGGAAATGACGCCTGCAAATGTCACGGTGCTGCCAGGAACAGGGTCACTGCGCTGCAAACCTGGGTGCGCAACCATCGCTTGCTAAGTCCACTGCACGGGGGTGTTGTAGATTTGGGGGATAAAGGTTTCCTGAGCCACGGAAAGGCCAGCACTCTGCCTGGGGACCTCCGAGAGGGTGGATTTCGTGAGAAATGTTCTTTATTTACTCAATCAGCCACAGCCAGCCGCTGAGCTAAGAGCGGGCAAGTCTGCCTGTAGCGAGCGGCGGCGTGAGGGTTGCTGGCCGTGACGAGGTGTTTGCTGTCTGCGCTGAGATTTGTGATGGTCCCGGAGGCCCTTGGTGGGTGGGAGTGGGAATTCGCTTAACCTCGTTAACTGCGTCCTCGCTGCCGGCCAAAACCACCCTCTGCTTTACGAGAAACGCAGAATTGGTAGTAACAGCCCTCACAGGCCAGCCGCAGTGTCACCGGCGGTTCTCCAAGGGATGGGATGCTGATGGTCTCCTCAGGGTCAGGAGGCTGAAGGACACGGTCCCATCATCGCTGTCGTGGTCCCACTGAGGAGATGCTGTTTGTTTGAGGAGGAAGGAAGAATTGTGACATCTCCACTCTTCTTCTTTCCATCTTTGTCCCCCACTAAAATATACTTTGGGAAAAAACAAAAGGGAAATGAAACGGCGAGTGGGCTACACCCAGCTGGGGGGGGAGTGGTGGAGGTGGTGTGGGACCAGCAGCCCCATGCAGCCTGGAAGAGGGGGCGAAGCTGTGGGGCCTTGCCGGGTCCAGCTCCCTGGGGTTTATCCGACTGTCTGTTTTTATCATTTCTCTGTGAGAAGGGAAAGGGACCACACAGCAGCACAAAGTCCTGGAAATCTGTGAGGGAGGCCGTTCCCAGCACCCTTCCCTCTGCCGTCGCCCCTGTATACAATTGGCTATGAAGGACATATGGCTCTGTATAGGCTCCAACTCAGCGAGATAACGCCTTGCAATTAAATTCCTAATTACAGCCAGCGAGTGTACTTTCCCAGCTCTGATCCTCCTGTCTCAGTTGCACACGTGGTCGTTCTGACGGACGAAGCGACCAGGGCTGGGGTCATCCCACCTTGACTGACCTGTCCACTCCATCCCCTCCACATCAGACACTGCTGTCCCTCCTGTGCTCTTGCTTCTGAGGCATCCTAAAGGCTGCTTGTGCCCTATAACTTTTCCTTTTTTCAAAAAAAAAAAAAAAAAAAAAAAAAGAAATCAACCAAAAAACTACAGTAGAAGCAGGGGGAGGAAATTGCTTCAAGTTTCTTAACTATCTCATGGAACAAAAATGCTTCGTAAGGCTGTTCAGGGGAAGAGAGGGTCAAATGTCTCTCATTAATACTGATTTACTGAGAGAGCTGGGAAGTGGAAGAGGGAGACAGTCCAGCTGCCTGTCTCAGTGCACAAGGAACCCGGTGTGGGATCCAGGCTGGGAGGTGAGGGGTGGTCCCCCCAGCATGGGATCAGGGTGGTGGGTTTACCCACAGAAGGCACAGCGGGGCGCAGGCTGCTGTGCACCCCCGCCGGGCTGCCTGCACCCCAGAGCAGACCTGACTTGCACTAAGACGGCAGAGAGCAGAGCTCCCTCGTCTTTCAGTAACAGTTTGGAGAAATTTGGTGACTTTCGGAAGAAAAGAGCAGAAGTTGAGTCCTTCACAGAGAGGCTGGTGCTGGGATGGAGCAGTTTCCCTGCACCAACCTCAGCCTGCGCTGCCCTTCGCTGGGCAGCCTCCAGCTGGAGCCTGGCGGAGAGGAAAGGGAGAAGGCTGGCCCAGATTTGAGGGTGTAAATCAGCAGGGTTCCTCTCCAGAGAGAGCTCAATTACATTGATTTACACTTGCTGCGGATTTGGTCCATTCAACCCAATTAAAACTCCAGAGGAAGTGCAGAGAGGCAGGATGTAATTACCCGCGCTGGAATCCCAGTTCAGAACAGGAGGCAGAGCTCTCCGGATCAAATTAATCCCTGGTGTAACTCTGCCGAAGTTACACCAGGGCTATAATTGGCCTGAAACATTTTAACTATCTCATTTAATGTTATTCATGCTCTGCTGGAGATGAGAATGTTTATCCTAAATGAGAGACTCTAATGCTCCGTAGCAATAATAGAGTGTGAGGTTTATGCGGTTTCTCATTTACAAGGGTGCTGGGGAGGCCAGACTGTCATGGAAGATGCGGCAGACCTGGACTCCCCAAATCTTTAACCATTTCCATGGCTCCTGTGGTGGCTGGTGGTCCTGTTGTCCTTCCTCCAGTTCCCATGCCCTGGCTGCTTTTCCATCACTTGGAGATGTTGGGGGCTTGTACCCCAGACCCAGCCAGGGGCAGAAGTAGGAAGAGATATAAAGCGGTAGAAGAGCGAACAGAAAGCACCGAGAGAGGCCTTTCAGGATTAAAGCTCCTATAAATCAGAAGTGAGATTTCCCAGCAACAGACTCGTCTCCCCAGTGATGCTAAAAGAAGGGATTTCCGTCAATGATAGCCAGCTCCGTGGTCTTTCTCCGAGTCACTCCAGGGAAGCAGCCCCCCAGGCTCCTCCAAAAGGAGCAGTCGGTGCCGCAGGTAGCTCAGCAAGCACGAGGAGCGCCCCGGTCCCTGCTGCCAGCTGGACATCCCCACAGACAGCGTTTCCCGCTGCCAGCCCCGGGTTATCTACCGGGCTCAGAGGATGGTCCCGTGGTCATTTGAGCTGCCCCCTCCAGAGGAGGCCAGAGCACGGTCCCCACGGTGGGAGGCAGCAAAACACTGGTCACGCTCCGTGGGGAACGTGTCTCGGGAACCACGATCCATCCTGTTCCCCTTCCCACGGCGATGCCATCGGCCAGCCCAAGCACGCATCCTGCTGCTTGGAAAGCAAAGCCTGTGTGTTACATCCCTCCCTGCCACAGCTGTCCTCTGGTTGGTGGCACCCTGCCAGGGATGCAGTTTGGCCCCGAACCTCCACTGCATTCCCTCCATCCTCCCAGAGCCAGCCCTGGCAGGTACCGCGCGCTGCCGGCTCTGCATCGGTATCACTGGGCTTTTGGAGGATTGCGATTATCTGTCATTAAATCGTATTTCCACTCCCGAGGCAGACAGACCCCTCTGCTCCCTTGCCAGTGGAAACCGCAGGAAAGGCAGATCTGTTTGCTCCAAAGCAATTTTTAATGCCCTGTAGCTTAGTAGAGGCTCGAGCATTACAATTCATCCTGGCTCCTCTCTGTTCCTCAGAGGATATTAGATCCTTCTCTTGATACTTCCTCACTCTTTGTAGATGTTACCCTAGCTTTAATTTCCAGGGCTTCCAGACTGTTTTTAACAATGCTGAGCTTTCGACTTGCTTCCTTCAAACTTTCTCCAGCCATGCTTTCCCAGAGCCTAAATAGCTTTGATTATTCCCAGATGTTTTCAGTTTGTTAACCCCAGAGTAGTATTGTGTAACGGTTTGGAACGACGGCTGGTAGCAGACATCCTGGATTCTCCTTCCTGGTTCACCAAATAACTTCCCGAGCACAACATCTATGGGATTTATCCTACAGAAGCAATACCATTAGCACCAGGTTATCTTGCTACAGCCAACAGGACTCGAGGTGGCTGAAATCCTCTTGCTGGTAAAGAAAACCCTCTGACAACATGGGTCATTGTCTCCAGGCAGTTCCTCCTTATCCTCTCTGCTGAGATTCCTAAGCAGGATGACACGTTGGGGCAATAAGCCCGCAGGGAAGCCTTTGAGCAGGCACCACCGAGGCTGCCAGGCAGAACCTAGTGGAAAAGACCTTGTTCACCTCCAGGCCAGGCTGGATTGAAGCTCTGGCCATCCCTACCCACCAGCCACCCGGCCAAAAGCACAACAGCAGCTCTGCTCAAGCCAAGTTTTCCTTGGCCTGGGAGGATGCATGTGTGTATCCTGACAGGCCAAAGTGTGGGGAGTAAGGAGTTTTACACAACTGGCTGAGCTCCTACCAAACCTCTGCGGTCCTCCTGACTCCAGCAATCCTACCGCTCTCATGCTTAAGCCATTGCATTGCTAAACACACATAAAAACCATCCCCGTTCCCACTAGCAGAGACCCAGGGTGTAGCCAAGCTGGCAGAAGATGCAGTTCCTCTCAACCATCCATAAATCTTCCCGAGATCACCCCAAATACCCCATATTTCTTGGTGCCTCCACCCACCCTGCCAGATCCTTCCGCTTCTGTTTCTCAGCCCAGCGCTCAGCCCCGCGCAGCCCGAGGTTACTGGGACGGCTGTGAATACATCACATAGCGTCTTCCTCCCGTGTGCGGAGGACCACGCCTGGGCAGGGCAAGGAACAACAACGAAGGAGGAGGAGAACAAGACGGAAAAAGAAAAAAGGTATCAAGACAGAATATTTTTTTAGCAGAGGACTAAGCTAAGGAACAAACCAACCCGCCCCAACGTTTCCCCATGGCTGCAGCAGGTGAGATGCAATCCAGCAGCATCAAGCCCTTGTACAGGCAGAGTGACCTGCTGTACGAAGACCCTGCCCCAAGGATAATGTCCATGCTTCTGCCTGGGACACGGAGCATCCCCAGCACCTGCCCCACCATAACAGGGTGCAGCGTAGTGCTGAGCAGACGTGCCCCAGGCCACCTCTCTCTGAGCTGGTCGGAGCACCCAAAGGTGCTCAGGAGAGCAGGGAGGAGGTTGAGGAGGAGGACCAGAAAGCCAAGCTGTGAGTGAAGACTGTCAGTGCTTGGAAAGCGCAACCAATTTGCTTTTAGTACAGTTCATGCCTTTCCAACAGTGCCTAGAATAACAAATTCCTTCCACCCTCCAAGCCTGAATGCTGGAGGAAGCTGCCGAGAAACTTAATTGATTAGCTGGATGCGTGCACAGAAAAAAATTGCCCAGCATCAAGGAAGTCACTGTCTTGACAGTTAACGCAGGCACTGGTGGAAGATTAGAGAGACCAGCTGCAGTTTTTTTATCACACAACCCCATCTTTTAGTCTGGGAACAAGGCAAGGTCTGTTTCGATGGGGCGACCCATTTTGCAGTGACGTGGAGCATTAGGGCTGTGCCCACCCTGCGCTCACTACCCACCCAGGGCACGCTGGGGAGGCACAGCCCGATCCTCAGCGGTGGAACCTTCAGCTGATGAAGGGCCAGGAGGCAGGCTTTGGGCTGCCTGCACCTCTCACCCCCCACTCCCCAGCCCCAGAGGTCCTCTCTGCCCTGGCAGCCCCTGAGCAGCAGGAGGAGATGCCTCAAGAGCAACGTCAGCATCCAGGGTGCAGTGGATGGAGCTGAGCACACTGGAGGAGCCGAGTTTCCAGATGCCTCACAGCATCCTCCCCACACACACACAAAAAAAAAGAAAAGAAAAAAAGAGAGGTGTTCCAGCTTCCCTAGCCCCTGCCTAGGCTTTCTGCTTTGCTCTTCGCATCTCTAGCTCTGCCCTGCCTGCCACAGGGTCACCGCCCGCAACTCTGTCACCGCACAGGATTGCTTTCCCCGGTTGGCAAAAGAAAACAAGAAGCCAAAGGTCTGCAGGGGCTGTGAACTTGCCTGTCACGTTCTCTGACAGCATCAAAACCTTTTGCCGCTTGTGTTTTTCCCCAGACTGTCACTGCTCGTCACACCCCTTGTTTAAACCTCTGATCCTGAAAGCTTCCCCGAGCCCTCTGCAAAACAAATGGAGAGAGCACGGTCTGTTCTCCAAGGAGACTGGACACCGCCGCAAAAGCAATGAGGCTGCCGATGCCAGAGCTCCCCAGAGCAGGTAGAGGCAGCGCCAAGCGTGCATGCCTGCGCTGTGCGGCTGTCAGGGGTGGGAGGCAGGCAGCCCACTAACCCCCAGTTCCCCCCCCCCTCCGCCCCAAACTGCTCAGCTCCTGCTTTTTAGCTCGGGGGAGGATGGAAGGGGGAAAGGAAAGGGCTCAGTCCTGTTTGCTCTCCGCTGAGCAGAGCTCCTCCCCTGCCCCCCCGTTTCCCCTATTGCTGCTATGTGCTATTTGACCTGAGCAGCCCAGAGGAATTTTAGTCACGGTGCATTCCTAGCACAGCATCTGTTTTCTAGAGCAAAACGGGAACAGCTGCCAAGAAACAAATCTTCCCCTGATGCCTGGCACTTCTCATGGGTGGAACTAAACTTCTTGAAACCCCAGGGGAAAAACCACCAGAGCTCAGCTGCAGCAAAACCCATCCCACTCCAGCCCGTCCCCTCCAGGGATTTTTGCAGCACGAGGGGGGCTCAGACAGAGACTAATGATCCTCATGATAGCATCCATACGGTACCACTTTGGAAGCTTTGAGTGAAAGAGGAGCTAAAGAGAGGTCTTTCGCTGAAGGCAGAGCGCTGTGGTAGGCTGACCCCCCCCCAGCCCCAGCATCCAAGTCCATCTGTGCCCAGTGTCCTCCTACCTGTCCAGGCGTGTTGTGCCTATTGTAACCAGGAAGGATAAAGTCAGGTAGATGGTGCTGATATGGAACACGCAGAGTTCACACATGGCTTGCTGTGAAAGAGCTTTTGAGGCTTGTCAGGGCTAAGTGAGGTTTGTCCCCAAGAGCTGTGAGAAAGCCTGGTGCTGTCGGAGTCGGTCTAGCAAGGAGGGACACACACGCGGGCTACGTGGGCTGAGCCGGCTCTTGGATTTCAGGTGGAGGTGTCCATGTCCATGGGAATGCTGCGTGCTTGAATAGCAGAGCTGACAGACATACATAACCTCTTTCCCCATGAAGGTTAACATCTCCACCGGGTATTAACCAAGCACGGGACAGGGCCTGCAACAGTGTCTCTGCCATGCCCATTGGGTTTCTTTTCAGGTTGCTGTGGCTCAGCAGGTTTTCAATGGAGGCTAAAGACCGATGTACAGTCTCTGGTTACCAGGAGGAGTAAGGAAGCGAGCAGCTCAGGTAGCTGATGCAGTCAGGCAGAGCTCCAGCAATGCTTCGGGAGCAGCAGAATTACTCGGGAAGAGGGAGGTGGTCAGAGACAGCCAGAAGTGAATTAGGGAAGACTTTCTGGAGGCCTGGGACCAGCTGAGACAAACAAGCAGCCTCAGAGCACATGGTTTCTTGGCCCTTCCAGCTGAAGGAACAACATATGCTCTGCGTTTGCTCACAACTTGAACATGATCAATAGAATAAGGTCAGAAATATTGGTAACCCGGTTTCTTGGAGGGCTTGTACCAGCTGACACCTGTTTAGTTTCTTTTTTTCTGGTAACCAGGTTCCACCCTCCATCATGATGCAGAAGGCAGCCTTCAGGAAATATCAAGGCAATATGCTTTTTCTTGTTTATCCTGATTGAGGCCAAGGTTTGTCTTGAAAGTACCCACTGCGGTTAATGCTCAGCAGTCCCAGTCTGACAGCAATGGGCTCGATGGAGGTTCAGCTACACTTTCTCAGTGCAGCATTTTAGCAGGATAAGCTGGAGGAGGCTCAGTTAGTAGCAGTACCAGCCCATGACTCACACCATCTCAGTGGTTCGCTCAAGTAGGGGCACTGTTTTTCCAGCCGTGATGATTTTTAGGCATGAAGAGCGTAAAGTTCACAGCTGGGACAGACGTAGCACTAATCCGCTAAAGCCTAAGGCAGCGACACCAGGTTAACCCCTGTTAAGAAGCATTTAGGTTTTCTCTGAAGGTAACACGAAGTTCACATTGCAACACACGTCACATCCTCGGTCATTGAAAGTCCCGGGAGATTGCCACGAATGCTGCAGAATGACTGGAGCTGCTGACTGCAGGCAAGTCAGGACAGCGCTTCAGCCCGTATGTTGAAGATGGCAGAAAAGTCTGATCCTTGAAAAAGCAGGAGTTTGTTTGTGATCCAGGCTCTCAGGCCAGGTTTACACAGCAAGCCAGTCTCAGCAAGACTCA
Organism: Charadrius vociferus; assembly: GCF_000708025.1. NCBI lineage: Eukaryota > Metazoa > Chordata > Aves > Charadriiformes > Charadriidae > Charadrius > Charadrius vociferus. The sequence goes on along the minus strand of NW_009647799.1, from coordinate 205,243 downwards.
AATGCAGCTTCTCCTTCCGTTTCTTGGCTAGACCAGGCCGTTCTCTTATAACAACACAAGCAAAGTCCACCGTCGCAAACACCATCTGCTGAAGAGGAGGAAGGTTTCACACTGTGTCAGTCTCTTTTATCTCAGTGTAGGTTCTGCACAGGAGCTGGCTGGAGCTGGAAAAGCAAAGGACACCCCAACAACAGCTTTTCCTGGTGCTGTCTGTGGGCAGTTACCGATTTCAGAGAGGCAGGAACAGCATATAAGCAGGCCAGTCCCTCACATCGCTCTTCAGACTTTGGTTGAAAGTAGTACCAGGGTTTTCCCCCACCAAACTGCATGACGCCCCAGGCAACAGAAGCAGCCCTGCTCAAGAGCTAAGCCAGCACAGCTCAGTCTTTCCGCTTCAGACCAGGTCACTCCAGCAAGAGAAGCAGCAACAGCAAGGCTGAGACTGGCTGTATGAGGAACCACTTCATACATCTCCCCTCCCATATCTGCACAAAGGTATGGCCACACGTGAGTCAGCAGCAGCAAGGCCGGCTTCTTTAGCCACCCAACAGGTACTTGAGCTTCTCTGGAAACAGCATCTTCAGATCCCAGCTCAGAACCGTCATCAGACTGAACAGATGAAGCAGAGACATAATTCTAGAGACTGTAGAGCAAATACAGAAGATCAAACACATTTCTATAGCAATGCAGGTTGCACACATCAGCCAAAGCAACTCACAGCACAGACATCTCCCAGCAGAAAGCAGGTACCCAGCTATGGATGCTGAGGTGATATATACCCCACAGCTCAGCATGGGGCAGAGCAGGATTGGGCCAGAGGGAGACCAGGGCAGGAGCACGGCAGGAGCATAAGCCCTTTCCCTGGTGGGCAGGAGCAGAGCAGGTGGGACTTGGCAGAAACGAGCCCTGATGGGGGGCCGATGATCAGCTGAGATGTCAGGCAGGTTGGTGGGGAGTATAGTCCTCCTCTGCTCCCCAGGGACCTTGTTCTTGTATATCCTCCTCACAGATGCACCCTCATTTCCCCAGCCCAAAGTCTCCCCCATGCTGAGAAGGATGGCCCCCTTCCCCTGAGACCCCACACAGATGATGGTTCTGCTCCAGAGCTCGGGATCTGGGACCCAGAGCATCAGATCCGCATGGAGACTAGAAAGCAGCCACTGATCCCCAGCAGCCTGCGATACCCACGGCTTCAGATCAAGGCCCTCTCAGCCTGGAGCCAAACCAGGATACAGCTCCAGCTCTTCAACAGTAAAAAGCTGAATTAGTTAAAGTCATGTTGCCAGCTGTACGTTTAAGCAGGAATTACATAGGGTTTCTGCTGCGGTAATGCACCAGGTGCCGGCAGTGCTGCCGCGGCAGATAAGGGAGGAGGGACAGCGGGATGGGAACTGGGAGCCCCCATCTCCTGAGAGAGGTGCTCAGGGGAAAGAGGGTCTCCTGATTCCTGCCCCGCTCATACGCAGGCAAGATACTCCAGCGGTCAGCCAGCCCGCAGCACCTTGCTCCTTTGAGCTCCCTGGCTCCTGCTGAGCTTTGACCACCGTGAACCTTAGGTCTGGGAAAGAAAAACATTGTCAGGAGCATCCGCAGCCACCGACTCCGAGCAGAGATGCCCTGGCCATGAACTGGGGTCCTATGGCACAGGGAGGTTGCCAAACGCAGACATCAAAGGTGGTGTCTGTGCCAAACTGCAGCCTCTTGGAGGGAGATGTTAGGGAAGCGATTATGAATTTGGAGCCTCGCAAAGCGTGTTGGCAGCTGGATCCTCTGGATGAATAAAGCCCTGCCAAAAATTAAGATCTGTTTCTGCGAAGCTGAAACAGCAAACTTGTTTGTCTTTCCTCTTTCCCCTCCCAACCATGTTGTTGTTTTAAACATTTACAGAGACCTTTAGACTGTTTAAATAATGATTTGGGAAGGGGGGGGGG
>NW_009647799.1:196361-202940 GCF_000708025.1 Charadrius vociferus | reverse complement strand
GGTTTGGCAGAAGGAACCCCCCCCCCAACCTCCCCTAAGCCTCAGCCGTGCCCCCACCAGCTGCCAGGGAAGGGGGTTACCCAGGGACCAGCGAGACACAGCACCTCCCTCTCTGCGGGCTCCGCTGTGTGTCTGTGCAGGAGGAGCGCCAGCGAGTGCAGCCCCTGGTTTGCCGATAAAGGGGTGTACGTCCAGCTCCCACCACACAGCCCCCCCTCTGACCCCCCAAGCCACAGAGCTCGCACACCGCTGCTGGTGCACACGTATGTGCTGGGCAGCCGTGGTGGGGCTTTCTCCCCCTGACGTGGCAAGGAGAAGTGGAGGAGGATGCTGCCGCGGCTGAGTTCTCCCATCCCCAAGCACAAGTGCTACGGAAGATCAGCCATCTCCCCGCGGTGAGTGTTCTCCCGCCCACCTCCTTCAGCAGCAAGGCTGCTCGAGATGACAGCTGAAGGGAGAAAGGAGAGCACTTGAAATGTGCAGGGGGAGAGATGGCTGAAGACAGACCGACCTTTATGCAACAGCAGAAGCATTAGGTCAACAGCGAAGCAGCAGTCCATGTGTTGGCAGTTAAATTGGAAGGGCACGAGTTTCTCCTTCGTGGGCAAGTGTCCAAGAATTCGGGGGTTGTGTTGGGCCGATTGAGTTTTATTTGCAACCTGGCAGAGGCTGGGGAGAAAAGGAGTGAGGAAGGCTGTTGAGGAGAGCTGGAGGCTTTTTTGCAGGATGTTTGGACTGAGTGGAAGGGCAGAGAAGCGAGTACGAGACATGCTGTGGAAGCAGGATGTGGGATAGAGAAAATGTTTATACAGTCAACCGTGGGCTAATCCACGGGAGGCTTTAGAGACCATAAAAGCCATCTGCAAGTGGATAGATGACATTCTGTAGGAAACTAGTGGTTTAAAACAATGCTACCCTCACTCTTTGATCTGTTCTGAAGAGATCAGACTTGGGAGCCTGAAGAGAAGGATAAGTAGATCCATAAGCTCTGCCCGCACAGGCAGGGTGGGTGGAAGGACCATTCGTGGTCTCTTCCTGTAAAAGAACTTGGGGCCATCATAAAAAACTAACGGAAGCCAGAGAGAGAACAAATGAAAGGAAGCTGGTCCCTCTCGGAGCACCTCTCCACTGGAGGGAACGGCTGTTACAGGTCCATGGGGATACTGGGCAAGTTCATGGAAAAGAAAGTTACTGAAATCTCCATTTCAGAGAAAACCTGTTAGTGGAGGCACTGAACTAACACCTGGCTCTCAAAGTTTGCACCCCTCAAATGGCCGGTGGGGCACTGGGAGATGTATCATATGTAATCATCCCACTCTTGCACCTTCCTAGGCATCCATTTGGGGCACCTCTCGGAAAACCGACAGTGGTCTGGATGGCCCTTGGTCTGATGCCCTGCAGCAGGGCTCCCTCAAGGAGATGTCACCCAAAGGGTGCCCTCAATAGATCTTCTTACAGACAGCAGGCCTTTAACGGCTGCCCTCCGTAATCTAGTGAGACCTCAGTTTACCATTTTGAACTTGGTCAAAATTAGGCATTCGGCCTGCTTCCCCTGCATAAGGGCAAGGAAAATTGCCCAACGAGACCTGAAATAATGTGACCTTTCATCATTTAAACATGTTCTTTCCCACTAAGCAATGAAAGTAGCAGAGATGCTATTCTTAAAAGTACCTCAAAACAATTATCTCCTCCTTCTGGTATAAACGATGGGAAGCAAGAGGTGAGCCAGAGACAGGGCATTTGCAATTCTCCATTTTCAGTCTTCAGTAGGAAGAAATGTTGGCAATTTGTATTGTGCCCTGACACAATTGCTTGACCTCAATGCAGCTTATGCTAATTACTTGCAAGAATATGCTTGTTCGCTCCGTGCGTGCCTGGCATATTTCTTGAATCTAAGTTTGATAGATGAAATATTGCTTATATGACAGCGCAGATTGGGTTGACTGAAGCAACGGCTGGTTGGCCGAGGGATCCAGGCAAACAGAAATACTGTTTGTGATAACAGAGGACCTGAGAAGTTCCTCATTAATATTGCCTAGATATTTTTATACCAGCTCACTCCCTTTCTGCTTACCATGCCTTTAATCTCTCGAGCAGACACAGAAAATAGAGAAGACCCATCTCTTTGGCCAAAGCAAGGTCGACTCGCAGTTCAGCTCAGTTTTTTATCTAGCTTGGCCTTAAAGACCTTCTGTGATGGAAATCTTACTCCTGGTTTCACTAGCCTTACAGTCTTAAGTTTTTCTTACCATCTTCGAGTGCATTTGTGTAGCTGCAGACATCTTTCACCTCTGTGTATGCTCTGAGGATATATATTTTAATTAAGCATATTCATCCATGAAGAACCTGGATTCCTACTGCTATTGTTCAACAAGTGCGTATGTTTGGCCCCAGGTTTTAACCGCGCAATCACTGCAATCGGAACAATTCGTTGTGTGCTCTCTGTTCTGATCGGCTCCTCCGAGGACTGAAGCTGTGAAGGCAATCTGGCTAGCTTTGACAAGACGGTCACTTTGCCTAGCTGGGATATCAGACCTGAAGCTATCAAGTCAGCGGCTGAAGTTGCCATTTCATCTGCTGTTCGGCACCATCGGGAGGAGAAAAGGGAACCTCTTCTGTTCTCCACCTGCAGGAATCCATACCATAGCCCTTCCTCCAGATACCACCACGCTCCCAGAAAAGCGATCCCTTCGTTGCACAGATATTCTGTAAGGATAAAGCTTTTGTTATTCAGTGTACAAGGTTCAGCCTCTAGACAGGCCCCAGTTACAGCAGAGCATTTCTGAGCCTGCTAAAATTCTACGTAAGCGCACAGGACGTGCTGAGGAGGAAGGGGTTTAAGCGTGTATTTAACATTAAATGGAGGCTTAAGAGCTTTGCTGCTGGGAGAAGGGAAGGACATTTTTGTTTGCAGCGTGCCTTGTCCTGTGGGGGAAGATGTTGCTTGTCTGCTACTGAACTCCAGAGTTTTTCTGGTGTTTCTTGGGACTGATTTGAAGCAGCAGACACCAGGAGTTGGGGCCTCACGGCAGGCTTTTTTTAACACTACAGATCTTTTCTCTCAGAAGTCTGGCACCTGAAATACCAGCAAGCAATCTCCAGCCGTACCCCAGGGGACTGTTCTTTGTGCGCTGCTGTGCACACAGCGCATGTAACAAAGACAAGCATCAATCCAGCCACCCCCTGCACCTCGGCGTCTCCTCGTGCTTCGTTTGCTCAAGCCATGCAGGGGGCTGGTGCCTGCCAGACGCAGTTAGCAATGGGGGACTCGCTTTTTAATGTGTTCAAATACGCTGGTTTCTTCCCCCGGCCATATGTCGAAGATGATAACCACAGTAGGGCGTCTCTGAATGAATGGATGCTTTGTTTCTCCAGGCTTTGCGGAACCCTATCTGCAGGGTGGGACCAGGACAGGCAGAGGGGGGAATCAAAAGGAAATCAAACTGCTGTCAGTAAGCACAGGGAATCTCTCCCTGGAGGGACTTACAGGCAGCCAAGAGGGGAAATGGGTGGGAAATTGGGAGGAGACCTCGTCCTTCAATTTAAGCGTAGGATCAAAGCCCAGCTGAAGTTGGAGAAGTTCTGTCATTGATTTCCGTTTGTCTTTCCGCCTTTCCCTTCTCTGTGACATATTCTGCCCATTCTGCTGTTATCTTTGTTATCTTTATATATCATTCTATGATCTACTCTAGGGATAACCAAATACCCTACGGCAGAGGCTCAGACTTTCCTGCAGAGGGTAATGCTGTGGCTTTGCAGGACAGATGCTGAAGCACCTTGACAAAGCAGGAAGATGGGGACTTAATGATTTGCTGGAGGAAGCAATCCCCTTCAGATCCCCTGTCACGAAGTTGAGAGCAGCCCCAAAACATTCACACGTAGAATATCTCCATGCCCTTTTAATAGCTTTCCTTACTTGCTCAACACAAACACAAGTCCTTTCAAAGACTGGAGCAAGAAAATACTGTAATTGATGGAGAGCAGCCACAGGACATCTATCGAAATTGTGTCCAAATTGCCACTGGGACAGCATGGCAACTGCCTGAGGAGGGAGAACATGTTCAACCAGAACTGTTCAAACCAGGAACTCCCTTCGCACCCCTAGGAAGGTACACAGACTCTTCAGAAGAGCCACCACATTCTGCTGACCTCTGGGAGGCTTTGCCTTGTACTGCAGCTCCCGGGTGAAGTTTGCACGCCAAAGATGTGTGTGACGTGGACGCCCTCTAAAGGGAACTGCTGAGAAAACTTGATTCGAAGTTGCAGAGGTCTAAGAAAGCATAGGCATAGGTGAGGCAACGACCATCTCCCTTCATCCAGAGTCTTTGTTCTGCCTCTAAAATATGCTTGGAAACATCATCTGTGCACTGCACCCATGAATAATGACAGCAAATCTACTGCTTACTTAGCTCACGCTATTCTCCTGAGCTTTTAATTGTTGAGTCAGTTCATTACTTGGTACCTTGCAGAGCTTACCCGTTTATAGGCACAAGTAGAGAGTTACTCTATGGTCTGAGCAGCTTTCACCCAAAAATCAAGATGGCAAAACACTCAGCACATCTGAGCCTACATCTTCTCTCCTTCCAGGATGTGAACTCCGCACAAGGGAGGATTTTAGTTGCTTTGTTTAATTTTAAAAACCTTACATCCCTTGGGGACTTAAAGGGCTAATTCTAGTTGCAGGGGTTTATGTATTTGCTTCTTCGGAAAGCTAAAATTGGTCAGGCAGATTGCCAGCCACATCTTCACAGAGCAAAGGCCACTGCAATGAAGGCTGTGTTAATTACTACCATTCTGTATCATCATCCGCCTTCCCACCAGACCAAACACCCGTGTAACAGGCTCCTGCGGGGCAGGAAGATGCCGAAGCTCTCTCCTGTCTTCACGCCAGGGCACGGGACCCGCTGCAGGCTGCTGCCTCCAGGCTTCTGCCCAACCTGCCAGGGGAGCCTGCGAGGATTTCTGCAGCTACCAGAGGGCACAGAGGGCTGGGGAAGACCTCACAGTCAGCCACTTATTCTGGAAGCCGCTTATTTTTAACAGCACGTTGGCATCTCTTTACAGCCTTCTTGCACCACTGTAAAAAAAAAAAAAAAAAAAAAAAAAAAAAGGGCGGGGGGGGCCTCTTGCAGTCTGTTGACTTTTTAAGAGAGACTTTTAAGAAACAGCATCAGCCGTTCTGGAGAGCAAAGGACTCCTGAGTTGTGTTAAATCTATGCTGTGGAAAAAAAAAACCCAAACAACAAACCAACAACCCATCAGGTTCTAAAATAGAAGCAAGGCCAGGAGGATCCAGGCACTAAAAATAAACATGAAGTCACGCTGCCTTTCCCTGGGAACTTGACTGCCCTGCCCGGAGAGGGGCCTCCCGGGGCGCAGGGCCGGCCGGTGCGGGCAGCAGCATGGAGCCATCTCCCTGCCCTGGGAGGGAATCCAGGGGCAGAGAGACACCCAGCTCCTCAGCAGCGCTTCCCTCCAGCTCACAGCACTCCGCTCTTCGGGATGACACGAGGTGGTGTTTTCACAGGCTCGGCAGTCCGGGCAGCCAGCTCAGACAACAGAGGAGTTGGTCACACCGTCCGACACGACCATAGGAAGCTAAGCTTACCCTTGCTATCGCTGTGGGGAACCAGGAATTTCCACAAACACGTCTTTGATTCAAACGCCCCCAAGGGACTGTGAATCCCCCACTTCTCAGACATTTCAGGGTGACAACCATTAAATACGGGGCTTTCATCTGTACTCATACATCTCTGCTTTCAGACTCAGGTTTGTCTATTTCCAGTCACTGGAGCTTTTCACCGCAAGGGTGGATAGAGCTTTGGGGCAAGAACGTGGATATTAGCTATTCTTATTTCCCCCCGCCCCTTGGTTCCATTTACAGTTTGTTACTGTCCATAAGCTGAACAGGATCCTATAGATTTCATGGCAGTTTTTAACAGCGAAGGACAATCGTAGCACACACTGGAAGCATCACATATTCAAAGCACAGCACATACATTTACCAACTAATCTCTGACTAATCCCCAGTCTCCAACTAATTAGCCTTTTTGAAGTGTGCCCCTTCCTACACGAGCTAACGCTTGTTCAGCCTTTTGAAGCGTTTAGCGTGCTAAGTACAATCATGCGCGTCTCCCTAGCAAACGGAGCACACGGAGAACGAATAAATGCCATTAACGAGCAGCACGACGGCGCAGAAGGTCCGTGCAGGGAGCCCAGGCCCAGCTGGGGGCTCACCCCATCCGCCTCCATGGCTTCCCTGCAGCGGCGGCTGAGCCCTCGCGTGAGGCGACAGCCGCAGAAGCGGCCTCTGGAAGAGCCAACCCTCGCTCTAGTCACAAATTACACACACTTATTTCTTTGCCTTTCTCTTATTTATTCGGCATCTCCACCCAGCAGACAGAGGATGGAGCGAAGGAGACGGCCCTCCTCGTGGCTCCTGTCAGAGGAGCCCTGTCGCCCAGACACCCGCTGTCACACCCCATTCCCGCCCCCCGCGACACTCCCGGGGCCAGCCCCGAGGGCAGGGTGCCGAGGGCGATTGCTCCCCGGCCGTACCGGGGGTGGGCGGGGCCGGCG
>NW_009647799.1:186059-196076 GCF_000708025.1 Charadrius vociferus | reverse complement strand
CGCCTGGACGGGGCTCAGGTCTCCTCCGGGGGAGGGGTGCTGCTGGCAGCACGGGCGATGCTCGGCTAGTAGGTTTTTGGCTACGCTTGTACCGATTCTGCCCCAGCTGTGGGAGAGTATTTAATACCGGTGTAGCTCAGCCCGAGCGTGGCCTGATGGTGCGGTACCGGGGCTTGTCCTTGAGCTCCCGGCAAGTAGCGAGGTGTCGCCGGCTGAGCCGGCATCACCCAGCGCACCTGGCCCAGTGCCCACGCAGGAGGAGGTCGGTGAAGCGATTCGTACCCCGGTGCTGTTGTTGCCCGGGTGAGGAGCACGGAGGCTGGAGCTTTTGGGATGGCCCCACGTGGTCCAGGTTTGGCTGCTCTGGAAGCTGAGCTAGTGATGATAAAGTTATCCCTGTCTGAAACTAATCTTTCCTCTGTGGAAGCATGACTCTGAGGCTCAGCTTTAAAGACAACAAGGAAAAAGAACGGTGTGTTACATGAACTGACTCTCTGTTCCCTTCCTCTGTTTCAGAGCATGGTGTGGTGTCGAGCAAAGGTGAAAACACTCACGTGCCTGGGAAGCTGATTCCTTCACTGGACTGACAGTAAACCTGCACCAGCTGCACGATGGTGAGAAACACCAGCATTTATCTTGTCATAGTCTAGTTTTCACCTCTTGCTAGGCTTTGGAAGTGAGACTCATTCTTCTGTGTTAGATGATATCCTTCTGTGTCCCTGGGGCTACTGGGAGGAGATATAAAAGCCCAGTGGCTTGATTAATGTAATTAAGCCAATCAAGGCTGTAGCTTTGTTGCAGCTGCCACCTGAGCGTGCAGCTCTTTGCTGCCGTGGAGCACAAGTTGAAAGGTGGCACAGAATGAATGGGAATTTTACTGTTGTTGGTGCCCAGTAGAGCACCTGCTTGTCAGCGTGGTCAAGGATGAGCAAGAGTAGAAGGGATTACAAGTAGGAGGGATTGGATGACAGCCCATTACGGTGACACTTGACACAGCTCATCTCATAACTGTATTTGTCACAGAAATAGATCTAGTGAAAGAATAATTGTTCTGCTTGCCTACCTGGCGGTGCACTGGGACAGTTTCAAACTTGCATCAGGTTGCTGAGGGTGGGGAGGTGCAGTTTACATACACCAAAGGGTCATCCTAGAAAGGACGCACCCTGAAGAATCCTTCCCCAGAAGGGATGTGTCTGTCTTATGTCTACTTAAAAGCATTTCTCAAGATAAACCCATAGACAGTTTACATCCTGGATGAATGGATTATTCTTGTGTGCAGGAAGGGAATTGCATTAAGATGTTTCTGTACGATGATGAGGAGGAGGTCTGCTTGAAACAGCTAAAAAGGGTCAAAACCACTGAAGTAAGGGAATTGCATTAAGATGTTTCTGTAAGATGATGATGAGGAGGATGTCTGCTTGAAACAGCTAAAAAGGGTCGAAACCACTGAAGTCTCAGAGGTGGTGGGGTTTTTTTTTTTGTAAGCAAGGATTTAAATAGCATCCACCTCCCAGAGTTTCTTTTCTCTGAGTGAGACAAGTCACGGCGAATGTGTGCCACCTGAGCGTGCAGCTCTTTGCTGCCGTGGAGCACAAGTTGAAAGGTGGCACAGAATGAATGGGAATTTTACTGTTGTTGGTGCCCAGTAGAGCACCTGCTTGTCAGCGTGGTCAAGGATGAGCAAGAGTAGAAGGGATTACAAGTAGGAGGGATTGGATGACAGCCCATTACGGTGACACTTGACACAGCTCATCTCATAACTGTATTTGTCACAGAAATAGATCTAGTGAAAGAATAATTGTTCTGCTTGCCTACCTGGCGGTGCACTGGGACAGTTTCAAACTTGCATCAGGTTGCTGAGGGTGGGGAGGTGCAGTTTACATACACCAAAGGGTCATCCTAGAAAGGACGCACCCTGAAGAATCCTTCCCCAGAAGGGATGTGTCTGTCTTATGTCTACTTAAAAGCATTTCTCAAGATAAACCCATAGACAGTTTACATCCTGGATGAATGGATTATTCTTGTGTGCAGGAAGGGAATTGCATTAAGATGTTTCTGTACGATGATGAGGAGGAGGTCTGCTTGAAACAGCTAAAAAGGGTCAAAACCACTGAAGTCTCAGAGGTGGTGGTTTTTTTTTTTTTGTAAGCAAGGATTTAAATAGCATCCACCTCCCAGAGTTTCTTTTCTCTGAGTGAGACAAGTCACTGGCGAATGTGGTCCTTTGTCTTTTTCTTCTGTGCTAAGTTTGTGAGACAAAAATTGCTCCTCTCTGAATGGAAAACTTCCTCTCTGACCCAATGCTGGTTTTTGTCAGAAGGGGTGGAGAAGAAATGAGCAGACAGACTATTTGAAGTAGGGTTGCTAACAGTGTTCAATGCAACTTGTATTTTGGAGGAAATCATCCTGCAGAATCCTGGGGTTGTGCTGTTGCCCAAAGAGAGCTTTGGCAAGAGGGCAGCTGCTAAGTTGGGGTTCAAGCTGGTCAGAGAATGGTTCAGTATTGCACGTGGCTTGTTTTCAATTCATTAATTGTATGTCACATCTGTAGGCAGCATGACTCATCTCCTGAGCAGAATACCTAGTCTTTGAACAATTAACAGGAAAAATACTAGTCATCAGAAAGAACGCTGGCCATCAACACGTCTGCATCTGGGTGTCTTTGCTCTGTGTGTAATTTTGTAGCACTTGAGGAGTTGACATAGCCAAGGGCAGGAGAGAAACTGAGCCTGTGATGTGCTGTTATCCCTGTCTGACAACTCAGCTGTGAGGGAGAAACAACTGTCCACTGAGGCTTATGTATTTCCCCTTAACGGGTCTCCTACCCCTTGCAAAGACTCGAGTGGCACCAGTAGGGCAAAAGCAGTGTCTCTCCCCTTTCCTCCTGTCCTTGTGATGTGTGACCGCGGCACAAGCACTGTCCCATCCACACAGGCTGTTCGGCAGCCAGCTCTCCGAGCCCAGATACAACAAGGCTCTGTACAGGGAGTGTAAGCACTGGCTGCCGTTGTCATAGCACAGTTTAGATCCATGAAGAGCTTTTAAGTTGCGTGTCCAAATAGTGAGGCACAGCAGCAGGTTAAAGGACAGATAAGAAATGCATTTTTATCTGACTTGATGTACAGTCACTGAATACACACGCTGTAACAGCACTTTATCTCCAGGTGGCTGACAGCTGCCTTCTGCTGAATAATTTCACGCTTTATTTAACAGAATTTGTATTTGTTTGCAGAAGATCAATAACATTCACTGACAGGCTGGACTGGCAAACTTGACGACAGTGGACTTAAGAAATCAAGGTTGGTGTGCAAAAGGGGAGGGAATGGTACTACAAACCAGCAGTGAGAGTGGTTGCTCTGTCAATACAGCTATATTCCAAATAGAACCAGTTGCTGGGAAGAGCACGTGGGGCTTTTGGCTTCCAAGGATTAAGGGGAAAAAGGTGAAGAGGCAGCCTGGTGATAAACAGGAAAAGTAAAGGCTACTCAGTGCTTTGAGAATAGAGAGGGGCAGGAGTTGTTTCAGAGCAAACTTTTTAAGGAAAGCACTTACAGCATTGCTTGGTGTTGTCTCCCAACTCTAGAAGCAGCAGCAGGAAGATTGTTCTGAGTGGGTCTCGCAGATGGCCACTGAGATATCCTAAATGGTGTGAAATGGCCACCGGTGCGTAACTGCAGGTCCTCCTCTCTGCTCAGCGGTTGCTGCAACCGCATCATGGGTAAGTTCCCAGTAAAGCCAAAGAGATGTGGGTGCTAGTGCCATTGGCTTGCAGGGGTCTGAGGTTTTTGTCTCCTGACACCTGTACTCTCCGTGAAATAGTGCAAATTGGGAACTTCTCAGCTGACAGTTGCTTTGCTCTGACACTGTCTTTTTTTTCCATTAGGACCTGATCTACAGCTGGCTGGAGGAAACAGTGGTTCCATTCTGTCTTCTGTTCCAGAATAAAAAAATTTATGGAAAAACTTGGGAATTTAAGTTGTTTTTTTGTTTGGTGGTTTTTTGGCTTTTTTTGTAAAGGTTATATACTTGAACAGAAATGTTTTTGAGCAGGTGGAAAGGATTTTGGATTAAAACTCTTCCTGCAGTTCAAGCAATTGTGAGCTTACCCTTCCTAGCAAAACCTGCTCCTCCCTGAAACCTAGAGGGTTCAGTGTCTGCAGAGGTTTAAAGCAGAAGAAAAGCAATTTTCATGGTAACACCGTGACCAAAATGGTTCTTGTAGCCTGAGTGGAAGCTCAAAGATCAGGGAGAAGTGAGAGGCAGTAGTACGGCCATAGGGTTCCTTGTCTGCTAAGTCCTTAAAATGGAGTATGTTTAACTCCAGGGAATAGGCTACACCCTTGGCTAGAAACCCTCCCTGTGAAACGGGAAAGCAGGGTGTGCGTCGTTCCTCCTGCGCGCAAACAGCTCTGCCCATGAGCTGGATGGGATTCCTGGCAGGATGCTGCACTGTGATGGCGCTAGTTTCTAAAACCTGTTCTTTTTGCCTTCTGCATCAAGGTGCTGCCGATTGCTGTGTTCAAAGTCACCTTCATGGGCTGTGCTGAGGCTTGGCCAGAGCTGGTTTGAGGAGGTTTTAGTGCCGTCTTGGTCAGGTGATGCGAGGATCAGGCTCGTTCTTGTCATAAAAGAGGTTTTGCTGAGTGCTTGTGAATAAAAAACAGGCCGAACAGGCTGCCTTGGTACCATTGTAAGGTGGCTCTGATGCAAACAAAGGTTAATTTGAGACCTGGGAACACAAGATGGGCTCCAAGCTAGAGATTACATCGGAAACAGACTTACAGACTAGTCTTCGGTAATGCTCATTTGAACTGGCTGAAAGCAGCCTGCTGCGAGCTTGAGGGGGTTTTGAGGTTCCCTGGCTCACGGCCAGCCTATCTCTTGCCATCTCTGCCGTAAATCGCTCCTCCCCAGCCAACGGTACAGGAAAACGGCATCCTGAGTGGAAAAAGGCTGTGCTGGGAGCTGGTCCCACAGATCCGGCACAGCACCGGGCACCAGTCCTCCCTGCCAGCCCATCGCCAGGGTTTAACCCCGCTGCCATCCCCAGCCCTGCCCCTGGGCTCGCTCTACATGCGACAGCTCCTCTGCTGTGGGAGGGGGGGGGAGCCTCACCCCTACCCCATTCGCCGAAATAACAGAAATGGGCATAAAAGAAAACAATCATTTAAAATTTATGTAATTACACAAAGTGGGAAAGTGTCTCGGATGACACCTCTCTCACTGCCGTGCCATATCAACCTTCTGGCCACCACCAGCTGGAGTATCCTCTCCATCGGGTCCTCCTTAGCAGCGCTGGCTTACACAGGATGGCTGAAGGGTTCAAGACCTTCACCTCCCAGTGTTTGTTGGTTTTGTTTTTTTTTAAATAAAAAAAAATGAAGAGAGTTACACTCACTTAGAGTCCCCAAACGAGCTAGCAGGTTCCCTGACCCACCTGGCACGGGGCTGCCTTCTCAAAGCGCTTAGAGGGCATCGCACAGTCTCTTGTGTGTGAAAAACCCAACAACCCCACTACCACACACCCTGGGGCTGTAGGCCAGCTCTCATCTCCAGGCTGCCCAAGCCTGCTGAGCCGCTGGCTTTTCTACTGACCACTGGGGGCAAACAGGTCCTTCTGGAAAGTGGCGCATGTCAACCTGGCTGGAGTTTGGGCTTTCTACAGTCCAGGAGGAAAGCGTTCACCACCTCGATGGTCTAATCTCCAGTCCAAAGATTCATCGTGCTTGTTGTGGTCCCACCGCGGCGATCAGCGTTTGAGCTGGGGCGTGACGGCAAGGTGAAGGGTGTTCTTCCAGCCAGAGGCTGCCACACGTACACACCTCCAGCATCCTCTTCCAGCATCACCCTGCCCTTTCTGTGCTTCCCAGCCATGTTCGTGGGGCTGGGAGGTCACAGCCACATGCCATCGTGCTTCTTGGTGCCCCAAAGGCTACGTTCAATCACATAGAGCCATAAAACTTTGCTGGAGATCCCCGAGGGAATGCAACATTTCTCTACCAGCTTCGGCTCGTCCCTTACCATCACACCACCGCCGACTACAGTGTGGAGGGTCTGCTCCTCGGGCTGGCTGGCCACCTGGGGAGAGCCCTCGCGAGGGAGAAGGTGGCCTTCGGGAAAGAGAAGAGCCACAGGAGTCCTTGGACTTGCTCCCATGGGCGACCGCCCAGCCTCACCGCTGGTAGAGGGTCATGATCCCTGCTCGGTGCAGGCTCCTCCACAGCGCCGCCTCCAGCATCATGTCATGGTTGGCGTAAAACACCAGCGGTTTCTTCTCCAGCTCGTAGTAATGGTCTGAGAACTGCTCATAGTTGGCAGTGATGAACCCGTAGGCACTGACCTGCAGGGAGGGAGGGGACAGACAGGAGATGGGGTCAGGGATCCACTTCAGGTAGTCCACGCACCATACAACTCCCGCCAGGGACAAGGGGTGGCAGAGGTAGGACAGCCACCAGGACGCGCTGGTCCCCTTCAGGAGCCTTACAGCAGCTAGTCACCAGCCCCCAGCACCCAAGGTGGGGGTTGTCCTCTGGTCTCTTACCTGGTCGCAGGTGTGGAGCGCGGTGAGGAGCATGAGGGCGCCGGTGCTGGGCATGTAGAGCGAACCGTACTGCGTGTTCAGGAGCTCCGACCGCAGGAACCTGCCGGTGGACGCGGCAGGTCAGGGGAGGGGAGCTCACGGCTGGCAGGGCACTGCGGCCCCCAGTGCCGGACCCAGCAGCACCCAGCACCCGTCCAGCCCCCACTGTGCACTCAGTGACACCGGTGCCCAGTAAAGGCAGGAGCACCGAGTGAAACGCAGTGCTCGTGTGGATTCTCTGATGGCTACTACTAAGGTTCAGCTCATTCGCTGCAGGTTGCTGACGCGCACCTGCCTGCTGTTTGAAATCACCCCAACCCAGGCACTGCTTTCATGAAAGGCAGGAAAAGACAATCCCTTTGGGCCCTACCTCTGCTCCTGTTAGTCTAAGTCAAAATTTAATTTATTTTGGGAAATTGGAGGCGAGGCGAGCACGGTGAGGCTGTGGGAGTCTCCCTGCCAGGGGACGATGTGAGCTGTGCTGCAGTGAATGGGAATGGTGTGGGAGAAGCCTTTCTGCTTTGACTGAAGACAGCAGGACAGAGGTGGTTCCAGTGCCTGGGGAGCACTGGGACTGCACTTTGATACTGGGCAGCCACCGAGAGCGCGGTGGCAGGAGGCGGGTGGCCTGCGCCCGGCCCGGAGCAGAGCCAGGCAGCAGCCGTGGTCCTCATCATCCTCACCTCGCTGTCAGGTACTGCAAGAAATCAGGATGCAGCAGCTTGAACTTCTCTGCAGATGCCTCCGGTCCAAAATACTTCTGTGGCCTGCAGCGGGGCGAGGAGAAGGGCAGAAGTCGCGTCATGGGAGTCTTGGGGCTACTTGGGGTTTATCCCACCAGGGGCTACTTGGGGTTTATCCCACCAGGGACAGATGTGGGGTGAGGGCAGGCAAGTCATGCTCTCTCCAGTGAGTCACCAAAGGTGCTGGGGGGATCTTGGGGAGGCTACTCACTTGTCCCCCTTGTCCGAGCCCTCGGGTACCGGGTTGCCCTGGATGGCCGACTTCAGCATCACGTAGTCACGGACATCCGAGGGGATGAAGATGTACCTCAGGTCCTGCAGCGGGGACACAGATGTGGCACTTGGAGGGGCTTTGGGGCACTGCCCATGCCAGCAGGGCAAGGACTGAGGGCTCCTGAGATGGGGAGAAGGTTTGGGGGGCAAGCCCAGCCTCAGGGGACAATTTGGGGTCACCTCCCCAACAAGCCCTCAGGGTCTCACCTTGGCCTGGGGTATCTGGGTGAAGCCATACTCCTCGTAGGCGATGAGGGAGTTCTTCATGGTGTTCACTGTGAAGCCATAGAAGGAGATCTTGGTCCCGACATCCTCCTCAAAGCCTTTGATCACGGCACCGTTGAGCCTGTGGGAAAAGCACAGGACACATTATCCAGGACTGGCCTCTCCCCAGCACCTATGGCCCCATCCTGCCCAGGACCCATCCACACCTGAAGACCAGGTCGTGCGCGTCGATGGCCTTGCCCTGCCGCGAGCCGTTGAGGATGCCGCCGTTGCCCACCAACGCGGCCCCCGGGGAAGGCGGCCCTGTCGAAGAGGCGCCTGTTGGCGGAGGCGTTGAGGAGCCGGAGGGTTCTGCCCACCGCTGGAACGGTGCAGGATGGGGCCGGTCAGCGGGAAAAAGGTGTGCGTCAGCCCGCGAGAGCGTCTGCAAGCTTAAGCACGCAACAGCACTCGGAGAAGCTTGCACAAAAGCGTGCCCAGGAGCAGCACACAGGAAAGCTCATGCCCTCCTCGTGCAGGAGAGAGGTCTACAGGTGGGATGGGGGGACACCAGCCAGTCCCTCCTCTCCCAGGCTTGGTGTCACACCCTCGCAGCCCCTCGCATCCCTCAGCCTCCTCCAAACAGCGGCCACCTGAGGCTGTGCAAGGCACAGGGACGCATCCGGACATCTCCAGCCCCAGCCCTGTGGATGCTGCTGCCCGCGCTGGCCTCGTCCCCTCCTGACAATGTCTCCTTACAACTGCCACCAGTTCACACACACATCCCCCCTCCACCATCCCCAGCACTTCCCAGCCCAGGGATTGAAGCCGGTGGCTGCCAGCGAGCGCAGCGAGTGGGTTTGGGGTAGGAAGGGAAACAATCTCCATCCACAACAATGGAGCGGGTTGTCCGAGCCCCTCCGGCCCCAGTTAATAATCATGCACACACTGGAGCTTTTATTCGGGGAAAATGTCACAAGATGCAGCAAGCAGCGTTCGCAAAGCCGTCCCTTCCGCCCCGTGCCCTGGGAGGCAGAGTGGGAAGAGATCAAGGTCCCCGTCTCCTCTGCAGGGCTTCTCCGCCTGCCCCACGTCCTCACTCCCTTCTGCTGGGCGCCCCTCGAGCTGCCCCGCTCCCTCCCTACACCCCGCTGGCCCCGTCTCCTGCCACCTCCATCCCGGTTGGGTCCGTACCTGCGTGGGACAAGCCTTGCCAGCCGTAGGGGACGTGTCGCGTCTTCAGCCTGTCCCAGGTCTCTGGGGTGAAGTGCTGGTCCCACATCAGCACGGGGGTGTCGAAGCGGAAGATCTCCCCAAACTTGGGGTCTGCCTTTGCTCTGGCCATCACCGAGCGGGGGCACGTGCCCGGCTGGGAGGGAGGAAAACCTCGGTTCAGTCTCCAGCCTGAGTCTACCTTCCCTCCAACATCTCCACCCCTCAGCGGGCACCGAGGAGAGGACAAACTGGGGGACAGAAATGCTCCTTGTCCGCCACATGCTCTGCTGGGTCACCCAGGCAGGACACTGCCTCGTGCCTCGGTTTCCTGATGCAAAACACCCTTTGGTACCCAGCTCACCGGGGCTGGGAGGACCAGGGCTCACAGAGCCACCCGAGAACATAAACCCCATGAAAGATTCAGCACCTTCTATTGGGGCACCCCGCTAAAGACCTTTGCTGCACCAGAACAGCCCCAGTGCCCAGGACCAGTCCCTCCCAGAGCCTGGGTCCATCCTCACAAGTCTCCAGCCCAGGTGGCCCAGGCATCACGGGGTTGAGGGACTGGGTGATGCTGGCTCCAGCCTCCACATTTGGGAATTGCTTGGGGAGGGGCTGCAAGCGCAGCAGGGAGGCCGGGGGGGACCCCCACGTTCATGGACGGAGGAGGTTGTTCCTTCACACACACACACACACACACACACACACAAAACCCCTTCCAGACGATGCTGCTCCTCCTCAGCTTCCCCACGCACACCTTCAACCAGCAAATCCCAGCAAGAAGGGGCACTGGGGACGCTAATTACACTGTGCTAACGATTACCTGCTTTCTGCTGGGCTCGGGCTCCTCCAGCTCAGCAGAAGGCTTGAAGGACTTCCCACTGGAAAGGGGGAAATATACAGCAGAGTTAAAAATCCATCGCTTGGGCACTGGGGAACCCCACGGTGGGCAGAGGGCTCCCAGCTCATGCCAGGATGGCTGTGCACACCTTCCTCCCCCCC
>NW_009647799.1:185260-185721 GCF_000708025.1 Charadrius vociferus | reverse complement strand
CTCCACCGCCGCCTGCGCCCATCCCCCCCCCACCCCCCGTCTGTGCACGGTTCTGCAAGCGGAGAGCCACAGATTTGCAAAACACTGGGTTTATACAGAAAACAGCCACCATCTACCGGTGGGTCCCACCTCCAGGACCCCCAAGTACCAAAACCCACCCCCAGCCCAGCCTGCAGCCTTGGGAGGACCCTGCCGAGACCTCCCCGGCTCTTCCCACCATCCCACCCTTCCCGAGCCCGATGGGGACAAGCTGGGCAGGCCAGCGGGACACATTTAGTTGCTCCACTGGAGAAGCAAAGAGCAACTGGGATCCGGAGGCTCTCGGGGCGTACGGGACCCCCCTCCACCACGGGGCCAGCTGGGACATACCCCAATCCTTCACGTAGCTCTGGGGGCAGAGGTCTTCCCACCCCGAGCATCTCGGGGTCCCCTGTGCCCCGTGGGGCCAGGCAGAGCAGACC
>NW_009647799.1:183925-184924 GCF_000708025.1 Charadrius vociferus | reverse complement strand
ATCTCCTATGGAGTGGACGGGGAGTCAGGGCCATGCGGACTTTAGTCCCAGTTCCCTCCTCGCACCGTCCCAGCGCCACCAGCTCCGGGCAGGGGGTGCTGAGGGCGAAGGTGTCCCCCCTCCCCTGCGCAGGGGGCTGAGCACCGCCAGCGGAGCGGGGCAGCTTTTAAATCGAGCCAGTGCGTCTCGTTTCAGTGTCCCGTAAAAAGGCAGCTCCCCAGCAAGAGCCGCTGCCCTGCAGAGCCCCCACCATCCCAAACACACACCCTCCAGCCCAGGGGCAACGTCCCCGGCTCAGCCCTGCCCCATGACCACGTCCTGCACTCCAAACACATTGAAAGAGCCGTCCTGTGTACAGTACAGGAGTGCCGACACCGGGGCTGTCCCCAGAGCCGGGAGAGGGGTCGGCACATCGCTGCCCCCACTCCCCCTTGCACCCACCGGCTCATCCCTGAGCTTCATCCCGGGGGGGGGCCCGAGCTGGCGGAGAGGAGGGAGGGCAAAGCCAAGGTGGGATGGAGCCGTCGTCCCAGGGGGATGTCGGAGCTGCAGTTTTCTGCAGGGCCTTTCTGACGTTATCACTGCGAGCATCTAAACCAACCCAGCCTGACCAAACTGGCCGGTTCCCTCGGCGGGCGGGCAGGAGCGGAGCTGCCCCGGCAGGCTCTGCGCACGGCGAGGCACCGGCTGGGAAAGGCCATCCAAAGGCTGTTCCAGTCATTTTGGTTACGCTGGAGACTGCTCTTTCAACCCATCTCTGCCGGGGACAGGCAGAGCTCGCCCATACAGGAGTCTCCAGCGGCTACAAGAGCTGTGCACACTGAGTCACCTCACCTGCGGCGCACGGCCATGGGAGCTGACCCTCAGCGAGCCACCGCAGCCCTGCTCGCCTCCTCCATCCCCGGACGCAGGAGATCCCCAGCCCACACGCCGCCTGAGTAGGAGCTTAATGACATTACCAACACCTGAATGACGGACCAGGGGATGAAGAAACCTCCC
>NW_009647799.1:180572-183689 GCF_000708025.1 Charadrius vociferus | reverse complement strand
CAGCGAGTCGGCTCCTGCTGACCTTTAATGGGAGCTGGGACCCACTTCCAGCCGTGGCCAGGCACAGTGCATGTCACTCGCTCGTCCCTTCTTCCAAGGCTTGTGCTGACCTGATAAAGCCAATCTCTGTGTCAGCATCACTCCACACTCGCATCCCTGCGGTGGCTGCTGGAGCCATCTCCCCGGCATGGCGGCAGCCGTCCTGGCTGTGGCTGCTGCCCAAACCCTGCCGGGGAGGGCATGGGGTGGCCAGGCCGCCCCCCCCGGCTCGACAGCAGTTCAGCAGCACATCGGGGAGCCAAACGCTTTGACGTCACCCGCCAGGATGTGGCGAAGCACCTCGTGATGCTTGGTTGACTCAGAAGATGACAACCCTCCCTGGGACCGGCCGATGCACAATGGGGCTCTGGGGAAGGAGTGGCCCCTGGCTACCGGGGCACTGGCCACAGCAGCAGAGCGAGCCAAGCCTGGGTACGTTCTCTCACTGCCGTGGCATTCACAAATATGACGTCTCTGGTCCATGGCCACCTCCCGTTTCCGGAAGATAACACCGTTTACGAGTGTTGTGAGCATACACTCCGGCCTTATCTTCAGCAAACACTCTCAGGGCCCTACAGGGCCATGTGAAGGAGCCGAAGCAGCAATGCCAACGTGCTCTCGGAAGCCCTTTGCTCCATCCCGCCACAAAGGACCGAACTCCAGAAAACATCTTCCCCCGGCCGTGGAGCCAGAGCGGCACAGCGAGGTTGGGCAGAGCTCTGCACTCATCCCGTCTGCCCTAATAATAAAGCCACAAGCGGTCCTGGCAGCTCTCTGACGGGGTTTTGGGGAGATGGTGGGGCAGGGAGCGGATGGGGCTGTGCCCAGCCAGACTCGGGGGCTCGGGGGATTTGGCTCCCTGCAGCCCCACTGACCGCAGGGTGACCAGCTTTCACCCATCTCCGCAGGGTCCTCACCGCTGCCACCAGCTTTGTGCTGAACCAGAGGGGGACTTGGCATTGCCATGGGGATCTTTGCATCCCCAGCAGCGTGGCCAGAAGGGCGAGGGAGGGGATTCTGCCCCTCTGCTCCGCTCTGGTGAGACCCCACCTGCAGTGCTGCCCCCAGCTCGGGAGCACTCAGCACAGGAAGGACACGGAGCTGGTGGAGCGGGTTCAGATGAGGCCATGGAGCCCTCTGCTGGGAGGACAGGCTGGGAGAGTTGGGGTTGTTCATCCTGGAGAAGAGAAGGCTCCGGGGAGACTTTAGAGCCCCTTCCAGTATCTGAAGGGGGCCTACAAGAGAGCTGGGGAGGGACTTCTTAGCAGGGTATGTAGCGGTAGGACGAGGGGCAATGGTTTTAAACTAAAAGAGGAGAGAATCAGACTAGATATAAGGAAGAAATTTTTTACACTGAGGGTGGTGAAACACCGGCCAAAGTTGCCCAGAGAGGTGGGAGATGCCCCATCCCTGGAAGCATTCAAGGCCAGGTTGGACGGGGCTCTGAGCAACCTGGGCTGGTTGGAGAGGTCCCTGCCCATGGCAGGGGGGTTGGACTAGGTGGCCTTTAAAGGTCTCTTCTGACCCAAACCATTCTGTGATTCTCTGATTCTATCTGGCCCTCAGGTGATTTGGTGCTGGCAGCAGCCAGCATCAGTCGAGGGGTGTCAGCCTCTTCCCGACTCCCTTCATCCCTCCCTAAGTCTGCATGGAGGCACTGCTCAAAAAAACCTCCCCGCCGCAACGTGGCTGCCCGCACTGAGGCGTGAGCACCCCCGGCCCCCCCTTTCTGCCCCGACAGCAGGCAGAGCGGGAACCGGGCCGGCGCGTCAGCCATGCGAAACATCGGCTGTCCCCGTTTCACCTCCGGACTTGGCCCCGCATCCGTCGGCAGGGCAGCGCCGATTCCTCCGGGCGCGGGGTTCAGGCTGGACAAGCAGCGATCGGGCTGGGGGTGTGTGTTTGTAAACACAGGGAATCAAAGTGAACAGGACTCGCTCTGGTTTGGGTCTGGCTTTCGCAGTTGGATTAAAGCCAAGAGGAAAAGCCCAGGAGAGCTTTGGAGCGCAGGGCAGCTCCCCGTCACTTTGCCCTGGGCTTCTCTCCGGGGCTGGACGAGCTGACCCTCCGTCCCATCAGTCGCGGGGCAGGACCCCGGGCTGGGTCGGTGGTGGGGGGACCCGGGGCTGGGGCAGGTCCGGGCAGTGGCTGAGTTATCTGCAGGTGCCATGTGGTGGGGGGAACCCACTCCCGGCTCCCATTCTGTAAGTCTCCTCTTCCTGGGATGGGCCATGGACTCTGTGCCAGGGCACAGCTGGTTTCCATTCCCAGCTCCAGCAGGGTCCTTGGGCACGTCCCGCTGCCCTCGTGGGCCTCAGTTTCCCCTCTCATGGACATCAAGCTCTTTGTGGGGCGCTGCTCCACACCCCAGCCGCAACCTGCCCTGAGCACCGTGCGGTACGGGCTAACGCTGCCGCCGCCAGCACCACTGCGCACCCAGCACGGCCGAGGGTGGAAACAGCCAACCTCTGCCCCGGCTGTGGGGGACTCTTCTGCTCCGCAAGCCCAGCAGGAGAGGGGATCTCTGCCTCGGGTAGGACAGGAGGGGACAAGGAGAGTCCCCGGGTCCCAGCTGGGGAAGAAAAAGAGTGTGGAGCCTGGGGCAGCCCACTCAGCTGCATCCCCGCAACTCCCAGCGCGTATCTTGCCGCACTCAGCTCACCCCGTGCAGGATGGGCTCTGGTCCCCAGAGCATCCTCCCTTCCCGGGCAGCACCCGGGCAGCTGGGCTCCGTCACAGCGATGGCACCCAAGAGCACCCAGCGGGGAGGCGAGGGACACCCGTAGGACTCCCCTGGCACATCACCTGATGCTCGGAAGAGAGGAGGAGGGACGGTCCTGTGCAGGCTCCCTCACACCCTGCCCGCTCAGCCACGCTGCCCAGGGCGCCCTGGGGCACCCCGGCACCCTCGCCTGTCTGTGTGTCACTTAGTGGCACCGGAGACCCTCAGGAAGGGGCCTGGGGAGGTTGGGGGGTGCAGAGGAGGCAGATGTGACCACCAAGGGAGAGATGCAAAGTGCTGGAGTTTGGGAAATGCTGCAGCCCCTGGGAGTTTGCATGGGGTGGGGGGGCAGCCCC
>NW_009647799.1:179248-179960 GCF_000708025.1 Charadrius vociferus | reverse complement strand
CCCCCCGGCCCCCCCGCCCGCCCCCGTCCGCCGCCGCCTGCGAGAGGCCCCGAGAACTTCCCGACCCCTCTCCTGTCCCGGGTCGGTGGGTGCGGACCCCGCTCCGGCCTGGGTCCGTCCTGCCCCGGGTGCCCTGCTGCACCTTGGAGCAAGCTGGGATATTCCTCCGGAGCGGTGGGAGGGAGGGTGTGAGCCGGAGGGAGGAGGCACCAGGCTGACTGGTTCAGACTTGCTGAGAAAAAAAGCACTTTTCAGCTGCTTTTTCTCCGAGCTGGGGATTAAACATTTACTCAGACCAGCAGGGAAATGCGGGTTTGGTTTGGGGGTTGGTTTGTGGGTTTTTTTGGCTTTTTTTTTTTTTTTCGTCTTTTTCTTTTTTTTTTCTTTTTCTTTTTTTGCGCCTCCTTTTGATGCCACCCACCCAACAGCTCACAAAGCACGGAGGTTCCCCCTTTCTGTAACTTTCTTGTTCAGCTAAAACACGCGCTCTCGCCACCGGCAGCAGGCACAGCCCACGCCAGCACCCCGCCGACCCACGGTGCAGCCTCCGCCGAGCGCGGCCGGAGGCATCTCCTGTTTATTAGAAGTTTATCAGAAACTCCCGGCTCCGAAGTGACTCCGGGCTCCGGCCCCGGGGTGCCCGATAGCAGCACCGCGGCACGTACCCGCGCCGAGCCGCTCGCAGGCAAACCCTCCGCCCACACTTGGTGCA
>NW_009647799.1:158551-179161 GCF_000708025.1 Charadrius vociferus | reverse complement strand
CACAGACCCACAGACACCGGTGGGGTGCTGCCGCCGGGTCCCTGCTCGCTCGCTGGCTGAACAGACCGCTCCCCCGCAACGTGGTTTTGTAACGAACGAAAGCGTTCGGGGCTTTGTGGCGAGGTCAACAAATGGTTTGGGCTGGGGGAAAGAAAAAAAAAAAAAAAGGGGTTGGGGGGAGGCTTTGGGGGAAATCCAATGAAGCATTTTGACATTTTCGGAAGGGAAGTGCTGCAGTTTCTTTTTTGAAAGCGTATTTTGAGATTACTTTAGTTAAACCCGTCTAAACAAAGAAAACAGCCCTGCGACCTAAAGGATATGCATACCAAAATGTTTGTTACAGCGGGGGAAGGGACTCAGCAAGGAAAACAAGCGTTTGCAGTTATCTGCAGTGATTTTGGGGGGGTTGGATTTTTAGGAAGCCACTAGACTCGGGGAGCAGCAGCACGGCGAGCCCTGCTGCACCCAAACCCTCGGCCCCGCACCCACGGCTCCCTGAGCACCCACAACATCACCCCAGGGTGTCACCCACTTCCCCAAATAGTACTCAGACCCAAAAACCCCGGGAGGCCAAACCCCACCCCTGCTCCCGAGTCCCACCCGCGCACCCTCAGGCCGCTCTATTCACGGTCTAGTCCAACCCTCCTGCCAGAGCAGGGTCACCTACAGCACGTTACACAGGACAGCGTCCAGGCGGGTTTTGAATGTCTCCAGAGTGGGAGACTCCACCACCTCTCTGGGCAGCCTGTTCCAGTGCTCCACTACCCTCAAAGTAAAGAAGTTCCTTCTCGTTCAAAGGAAGATAAATGCAAAAATTGTTTGATGCGAGTTTGCTTGGGTCTCCATTTGCTTGCACCACTGCAAGTCCCCCAGCTGCCGGCCCCGGTCCCCTGGGGATTTTGGCCATGCGGGGAGGGCACTGTGCCAGCGTCCACAAAGTGCCCAGATTGCATCGGTGGCAATGTCCCGGTGTGAACACATGGAGCAGGGCTGTGACCTGAGGCTGGCAGCGGTGGCCTCATCCCGCTGGGAGAGCGGACATTGGACCTGGGTCACGGCGAGGGGACGGTGGCCGGGCTGATTTTAAAGAAAACTTGCAGGGAACGAGCGCTGTGCAGGGGCAGGCGGGCTGGGCTGGGCACGGAGCGTGGCGGGGAAGGAGAGAGCAGACAAGATGCAGTAAGGACAGGTCAGAGCATGGACACGCAGAGATGAAATCGGGTCTAAATCCCAGATGGAGCTACAAGTACAAAAGAAGGGCAGGAAGAGGGAGTCAACACGTACCTTAGTGCAGCTCAGAGAACACGTGTGTGCACTGATGGAAGAATTTGATGCTTTTTGCCTCTGTGTCCACCAGCAAAGCCTGTTCCCAGCCCCCAGGGGTACCGGCACAGTCTGGGAGAGACTCAGGACCAGTGGAGGGGGTACAAGGGTCTGGGTCCTGCTCAAAGGTCCCCCACCCAGCGTGACTCGGGGATCCCCCTTGTTCCTCTGACCCAAGGGATTCACTCCCTGAGACTCAGCACCTCGGCTCATGTGCTCTTGACTCTGGCCCTTCGTTAATCACAGCTAATTATTTATTAATTATTGGGACATAGCAAGGCTTGGCCCTGGAGGTGGCCGACTGGTGGTCAGGAGCGAGTGGCCTGAGGGAAGTCAGGAATTTGCCATTGGGAGACATTTATGGCCCAATTATGCAAATGCTGGTGGAGCGGCAGCTTCAGTGCCCAGAGGGATGGAGGAGATGGTTTCTTCACATGGCTCTCATCTCTCTGTTTCCATGATGTATGGCTTTCTACTGCTGGGTTTTTTTTTTCAAAGGGGTGAAAATGAGATGCACGGTTCTTCATCTGCTCTACTTGCTTTGTGCTACAATGCATTTTGGCCCATGCCCCAAAATTAAGTGGTGCTTAATTTAGAAGTTAAATAAGTGTGAAAACCTCTTAGGATGATAGTTGCCAAATGAAGATTAGGAAAAGAACACAAAAGAAATTACAATGAAAACCAGCAAGTATCATTTTTAGCCTGGGCTTTTTATTCCAGTGATTACTTCTTGGAAACAAAACCCAAGCTATCCACATGGCTAGAGAGAGCAAGAGGAAAATAAGCACATTTTGCACCAGCTGGCTGCTGGCCACGGGTTGGTGGAGGAAAGTCTTGCGGTCTTTGCCATGATGAACTGGCCAGCTGGGACAGAGATCTCCAAAAATCTCCTGGAGGATTTATATATCCCAATTTGCTCAGCGCAGGTCAGAGGTGCATTTAAGAAAGTGCCAAAAATCTGCTCATAGGAAATTTCCCTGAAATGCAAAGTCTGGACCTCGGAATGCGTTGCTGTGTCAGCCCCGCTGGAGAACGTGGGGCCATATGGCTGCCTGCGGAGGGAAGGCCATCGCGTAATGAAAAATTCGTCAGCAGATGTCTCGGGAGGCTGACGCACAGCCCCTTCCCGATGGGGCGGGGAGAGCAGCAAGAGCGTGCCTCGCCAAACCTCCTCTCGCCAGGTCCCCCACAGGAACGGGGTCAGGCAAAGCGCCTGTCCGCACTAACGCCGCCTGGGTGGTGCTGTGGATGCTCCCTCATGGTCTCTGCTCGGATTTTCAAGTGTTACTGCAACCAAAGTCAGGAGATGAGCGGGGAAGTGACCGCACGGAGGATGCTTGGGCACGGAGACCCCCAGCGCCCACGTGGCGCAGGACCCCTGCGGTGGCAGCACTCAGCTGCGGGTCCAGAGATGCTCAGGGCTGTGCTCAGCATCACCCCGTGGCAACCGCAGCTCCGAGCGCTGGGCTGTGCCTTTCTGCCTTGCGCACAACCCAGGCTGCGGGTGGGGAAAGGGGCTGGGGGATGCAGCTGAGCAGTCAAACTGAGTTGATGTGCCCCATCTTTGTGCCAATCTGGCAAGACGCCGTCCCCCCTTTTAGTCCCCTCCTGCTCCTTGCAAAAGCAGCAAGATTGTGTGGGGACGAGGCATGGGCTGGGGCGGCAGGTTGGGAACACACATGCGGTGGCAGTACGTGGCTTACGTAGGCTGCCTCCCCTCGGCGCTCAGCCTGGCTCTTATCACAGAGACGTCTGCACACGGCAAAGCCATTGGTCAGTCCTGGACACCATTGACCGTGGCCAAGATAAGCCAAACACACAGTCCGAAGGCCATCTCCTCCCCACCAGTCATGAGGCAATCTGCGAGGCTCTGGGTTATGCCTTGGAGGGGCGCAGAGCTGGGAAACATCTTTGAGAAATTGGGGTGACATAACGCAAACAACTACCTTCCTCTTTCTTGGCTGCTCTGGACTGGGCAGGGCAGACATGGACTGATCCTGCCGTGTTCTCATCAGGACAGACATCCCTGAGGTCTGCTGAAACAGAGAAGTATCAAAGCCATGGGGCCAGGCTGTCCCCAGAGCACAAAGCTGGGGAGAGGGGACACATCCTCTGGCCGCGGGCTGGTGCCAGCCCCTTGTCTGCCTGTGCAGTCCCCACCTGATGTGGCATGGCTGCTGTGGGAGGGATGGAGGGAACCTTGGGCTGTTCCCAGGACTCAGCAAGTGTCTTTCCAGATTTTACCAAGCCAAAGGCTGGGTCAAGCCAAGCTGGAAAGCCCTGCAGCAGCCAGGGTCCTGCTGCCCAGCCTGGCAGAGAAGCCCAGACTCTCACAGCTCCTTGGCGTGGGAACCAGGGGCTGCTGCAGCCCCAGGAGCTGTTTGTCTGCAGGGCTCTGCCCCACACCTGGAGATTAGGGCTCGCTGCAGGGGAGGCCCTCAGAGGTCATCTGGTGGTTTTTGCCCAACAAAGCCAAGGGCTGCTCCTTTATCTTATTCTCCCTCCCCTATTATCAATAGTTTTTCTGGTCCAACTGGATTTCCCTGCTGCCACATCCCCAACAGAGGAAGAAGGTCTGCACAGCATAGTGGAGGTGAGGAGGGTGAACCTCCCCACCCCTGCGCACTGAGCGCCTGCCCCAAACCTGCACTTGGGGAACGTAAATAGCATCTGGTTAGTCACCAGCATAGAGGTTTTTGTGCTGAGCTGGAGCCAGCACACACCTCTGCTACACTCCCAGGGCACCCAGTCAACCATGGCTACTTGAGAGCAACGCATCTGGAGGAACCACCTGCTCCGTGCTGGGAAGTCCAGGCACTGGTGCCCAGCTCTGCCTGCTCTGTGCCTCAGTTTCTTGCCTAGGAACAAGAGAGACAGAAGTGACAGTCTGGATGTGCCACCATGGCACAAGGCTGCATTGGAGCCATGTGTGGCACATGCAGTGGCTCCCTCCGGCACCTGGTTGGGTTTGGTCTTGGCTGCCAGAGCTAGCAGGCACCCCAAGCCCAACACGGTGCAGAGCCCATCTCCTCCCCGCTCCTGGTCAGCCCAACCTTTCAGGCTCCGAAGCATGGGGTTGGGCTGACCAGGAGTGGGGACGAGATAGGCTCTGCACTGCCCGTTCATCCCCAAAGTGCATCTCCGTCCCTCAGCCCAGCAAGTTCCATCCATCTGCTCTCTCCTGCTTTGGCGTCAGCCCCAGTTGAGGAGCTACGTGCCTGCGAACATGCAGCAGGACATGGTCCCTGCTTCGTTCTGCTAGACAGGTGAGCAGTCACACCGCAAAAGGGGAAAAGGTGGAAACCAAACAAACGATTCGAAGCCCTGCCAGGAAAGTGACACCGCAAGAGCTCCTGGGTAACAAGTGAATTTGTTTCCCGCAACCTGGCCAGGAATATTTAGAAGCTGTTAACTCCTGGGGAATTCAGGGAGGAGTCGGGCATGGCTTATGGTACTCACCGACACCTTCGCAAAAAAGCAGGGCTGACTCTACAGCAGCTTCCAGGCACGCTGAAGCACAGTCGTGTATTTCTTCCCCAAATCAGATGTCTCTGTTTAAATCCCGCAGACCCCGGAACTCCTGGCTGGCAGTGGGGAAAGATGCTGATGGCCACTGGCACTGGGTATCATGTCTGCACTTGAGGAGTTGTCACTGCATCCGAGACATCTCTCAGGATGACAGACCCGATCCCACCATCGGTCCCTCTACTTGTGCTGCGCCACCTTGCACAAGCCAAGGCTGCACCTCTGCACACACTTTGCAGCTGTGAGGGTGGCACTTGCAAACCTCTTCCATGCACGTCCCTATATACCCCAAGGAGCTCCTGGGCCACAAACCCCACGGGCAGGTGGGCGTTACAAAGTGAGGGACACTGGGGGACAACAGTCTGGTGCAAGGTGGGCAGCTGCGGGGCTGTGCATGGCACTCGGACACCGCCTGTGCCAAAGCTCGATGTGCCGGATGCGATGCTGACAGGTCCCTGAACAGGAGCTGCCACCTGGTGGCACTGGGACAATGCTGCTGGCCTGCCAGCCATGAGGACCTGGATGGGGACATTTTGGGTGGCTCTGCACAGTGGCACCAACCATTCAGCCGTGTTGGGGAGGCTGAGGCTACTCCGGCACAGCCCGGCATTGCTGCCTTTGCCCTGGGACACACACCCAGAGGGGGACTCACCCAAGCCCCAGATCCCGGCTCTCACCATGGGCGCTCCAGTTGTAGCTGTCCTCCACAGGTTTTGCTACACTAGTTCGTGTCAGGCTAGAATGTAGCTGGGAAATGCCACCTCCAAACTCCCGCGACTTCCTGTGGCTGCTCCGGACCTGATGCTGCAAGGTCAGGTGGCTCTGTTGAGACGCCGCTGGAATTCTGCTCCAGCGGATGTGTCCCCCTGTGCACCGCACCTCAGCCAGCCCATGGTGGGACGGGATGCCTTGGTGCAGGGAGGACAGGAACAAAGTGAGGAGACGAAGGGGACCGTTAGGTCAGAACCACTTTTCTGGGGCCAGAGAGGACACGGTTTAGAGCCTACTGGCAAACTCCAGACCCCAGCAAAGGGCTTTCTCCAGCCAAGATTATCCCTGATAACACCAAACTATGTCAGCTGTGATGAGAGGAGAGCCTGGAGGGAATAGACTCTGCTGGTGGAGAAAGCCCCCTGGGAAGTTTCCTTCCCTTGACTCTGGGAAGCCTCAGCCACAAAAAGGATCTGGGCACCAGGGGAAAGCGTGGGCTGGGGGCTGCCAGCCCATCTCTAAAGCTTCTTCCTCATCCACCCCGGTCCTCTTGCTCAGCAGGACTCAGGCCCATCCCGCTTCCCAGAGGAGAGGAAAACAAAAGAGGAGGAGGGGGAAGGAAAGGGTCTAAGAAAAACTTCTTCCAACTTCTCGGGAAGAGAAAAGCCCTATTCAGGCAGGAAGAATACCCGTGCGGAGCTGGTCACTAAGCAACCCACAGCAATTTGGTACAGCCTGACGCACAGGCAAGGAATAAAGCTGCCTCGCTGCCCACCGAGAGCCCAGCCAGGCGAGTGCCGGGTAGGGAGAGCCTGCAGGGCCTGGGGACAGGGGACACCAGCTGTGCACAGCCACTGTGAGGGACTGAGACACCCAGAGGGGTCAAGAGCTCCTGGGTGCAGGAGTTTGCCTTTGGTCGGCTCTGGAGGGTGACTAGCCTCTATCAGGCTCTCCGTTCACTGGGAGGCCATCTGCTGCTCCGGAAGGACTTCTGCTCTGTTCCAAAGCCTGTGGCTCCCCATGGGTCTGGTGTTCACATGGGGCTACATACATCATTCCCAACAGAGGCACAGTGCATTTCAGATAACTCCCTGCTCCCATGGACACTGCGGGGATTGTACGGGCAGAGCAGCCAAGCGCAGGGTACACCCTCTCCCAGATAAGCTGAATTCTTCATGTAGTTTATCAATGTGGGGGGTTGTTCTTTGCAAACAAGCTTAGCGAGACATGAGAAACTGCTTGGCCTCTCCACAGCACAGGGAAAAAAGGGACAAAGGAAATCGGACCCGGCAAATCCTGCTGACAATCCATGCTGAAATGCCTCCCTTGGAGCCTGGGGGGGTCCCTGGAGACGCTGCTGCGCCCAACAGAAATGCTGCACAAAAGGAAAACTGCTCACAGCCAGAGTAGGTCCACTGGGACCAGTCAGTGTGAAGCTGGAGCTCAGTCCAGAGCCTGATGAGCTCTTGCAGATTGGCTGGACGTGCCTGGACACTAGAAATGGCTTTTCGCCTGTGTAGTGTCTCAGGGAAAACATCCAGCCCTCCATGCTTTTGTCTCCAGCATCTGATATGCCCAGAGAGCAGTTGCTGGGACAAGGACAGACTCCCCAGGGGTTTACCCACTTCCTCAGGGAAGCATTTGGCCAGCTCTGATCCCCATCCAGTGACAGCAAGGTGAACAAGCAGGGGATGCTCAGGTGTGTCCACACAAGCTGCAGAGCACCTGCAGATGGAGATATTCTCATTAACACTCAGTCCTGCCCTTTCCTGGCTTCATCATCCACTATCTCAGCCTTTAAGCAACTGCTTTGCGTGCACACTAAATAACCACATTCCACAGGGCTGCAATGAAAAATCAACTTGGCCAAAGCAGTGCCATTTATTTTATCTATTTATTCACACGTCCTGCAGCCAGGGGAGCCCCAGAGCAAGAGGTACCACATCCGGCATGCCTGCTGCACCATGGAGAGCTTTTATCTGCCCTTGAGCTGATGGTGGTGCTCCTTCGGAGATGTCACGATGAGGCCACACTGGGAAGCAGAAGTGAGACTCATCCTCTCTCAAATTAGTCAGCTGGAAATGTCCAGTCCATCCTTCTTATCTGCAGGCAGCAGAGTGGAGCAGGACCTCCAGGAATTAAGTCAACCTGAGACATGATCTGTGTGTCCGCATCCATCCACTGGTGCAGAGGGAGCTTCCCTTAGACAATACACCCAAAGCCCAAGATGGGTACCACTAACGGAGAGAATCCATCCAGAGCAGAAGTAGCCCCAGCCTGAGGAGCATCTCCTTGCAAAGAGAGAAAGACTGGATGAAGATGCAAGGACACTGGACCATAGGCTACCCAGATCCATCCCGGATTCTTCTCTCCCAATACTGGTGCCCACAACCATCAGCAACAGTCTTACAGCATAACCAGATGGGACACCTTTGCTGCCGTGCTGTGTATTCCTGTTTTTTTTTTCCTGCTGTTCTTGTCCCAGTCTGTAGCATTTGCACATTTGTAGAAACGTTGTGAGAGAATAGAGGGGCTAGAAGAGGGAAACATCTTTGTGGGGATGAAATGTGCCTGGAAGTCCAGAGCTAACCTTGGCTCTGGTGGTCCTCTTCTGTTCCCAGTGAGGCGGTGTTGAGATTTCCCAGGCCCTTGCCACGCAATCAGGATCTCTGGTAAAGCTTCATGATATTCTCATTGTGAAGCTTTTTCCACACCTGCTTCTCCAGGTCGAAGTCGTGGTTAATGTAGAAAATCAGACGTTTCCAGTGCTGGTCATAGTAGTGATCTGAGTACTTCTCATGACCCTCTGTGATGTAGCCATAGGCACTCACCTGGGAAAGACAGAGGGCTCACTGGGGAGAGGTACCAAGGATGGAGGGAGCTAAGTGAAATACAAGACGCAGTTCCCAAACAGGGAGGGAGCACAGAACAGGAATGACAGTCAGGGCTCCTCCGAGTGACCCTGCACAGGGGTCCAGAAGGACCAGACTGAACACTGGCTCCAGAGAGCCTGCTCTCCTCCCACTGCCTCCTTGGGAGACAGGATGGTTCTCAGGCCACAGCAGGCTTCACAACCTCTGCGTAAACTATTTTGGGGCTGTTTCTCTTGTCTCAATCTGCTCCCTCATGGCTGACAAGAACGCATATACCCTCAAGGCAGATGTTAGGCAGAGTTGGAGCCACCCCTGCTCTGCCCTGTCATCCTATATGCCTTCCAGACAGTGCTGTGTGCAAGAATTATCATGCCCTTACCTGGTCACAGAGATGGAGGGCAGTCAGCAGCAGGAAGGCCCCTGTTGTGGGCCTGTACATCCTCCAGTAGGGCTTTTCCAGAGTTTTAGATTTTAAAAACCTGCAGCAGAAGAGAAGAAAGCACAGAGCAGTTGCTGGGGTAGTGGCCCAAGCTGGGCACACCTTGTCCCCCTTTGGCCTGTGTAGCATCTTTCCTCCTTGCAGCAGTTTGTGGCCATATGAGGCATTTCAGACAAGCCATGACTATGCCCACGCATGTGGGTACTGCTGCGTGCTCAGTAAAGCACAAGGCCAGCCCAGAATGCTCCATCACCTGCACTGCAACCTAAGCCCAGCTCTGCCTCAGCTTTATGGAAGTGGTAGGTCTTGAAGACGTGGGGATAAAGAGGGGTTGGATTAAAGGATCTAGTACATTAAAGCCCACTCTTAAATCTGTCCTTTGCCTCACAGCACAGAAATGGCTTTGAAGCTCCCTGGTATATCCTGCTCTCCATCCACATTTAGGAGTGAAACAAGACAGAACAGTGTCTTTGGTGCAGAGGAGGGTCACAAAAAAAAAACCACGGCGCAGAGGAAGGTCACAAAACTCACTAGGAGTTGCAGTGTTTCATGCCAGCAGTTGTTAGGAAGGTAGGAGCCCACACCAGGAAAAAATAGCATTCGAGCCCTCTTGGCCTTGGAAAGGAGCCAAGTCAGAGGGGAGACCGCAGAACAAGCAGGGAGGTACAAGCCATCTGGCACTGCATTTGCCTTCTCTCAGAGAAGGCGTAACTCAGCTCTCAAGGAGACCGAAGGGTAAACACAGCCAAACCAGGCACAACAGGAGCTCTTCTTCCTACATTTCCTGGTCACGTGTGGCCCACGATTGGCACATCTTACAATGACAGTGTCCGGCAGGCTTGTGAAAATTATTAGCGAGGCAAAGAAGAGCAGCCAGGCCAGGCAAA
The DNA here is from genome assembly GCF_000708025.1 of Charadrius vociferus. NCBI lineage: Eukaryota > Metazoa > Chordata > Aves > Charadriiformes > Charadriidae > Charadrius > Charadrius vociferus. Next base: position 169,403 of record NW_009647799.1, on the reverse strand, counting down.
TGGGATACTGAACACTGTTACCGTGTTTGAGGGCACAAACAACCTCCTGAGCCAAGAAGGGATCTTGAGAGAAAAGAGCTGTTACAGAGCGTTCCTCCAAGGTGCTAAGCAATAGGGAACATGAAAGGTTGGTCCTGAACTAGATCAACTATTCTGGCACTGTGGCAACACTCTTCCCACATCTCAAGTTGCCATTTGCCAAGGACCTCTTTTGGGTGCAGAAAACCAAACTGTCCGATGGATGGTGCTTCCCCAGCTCACAGACGCTGGATAACATCCCACCACAGAGAATTTTAACTGACTGCACACTGACGAAGCTTATCCCCAATCTGCTGGTGTGGCTAAACTGCAGTTACAAAGGGTGTGAGGCGGGAGGAGAGAGCTCAGAGACAGACAGAGATGGTGCCGGCCAGAAAAAATAAGCCCGTTAGAGCACATAACTCCCAGCTCACCTGTTTTTCATGTATCTGAGGAAATCAGGGTGAACCACCAGGTATTTGTCCATCGTGAAATCTTCATCGAATCTCTCCCGGGGCCTCTGCCTAAGGACAGGAATGGGGAGACTCAGGACAAGCACCTGTATTTCATCACAGCTGCAAAGCATCAGCCCTGATGCACTTGGTGATAAGAGAACCACAAACACTGTTAAGTTATTCTGCAACACTTCCCAGATTATGACAAGGCATCCATAACCTGCGTGCATTGCAGAGGAAGAGATCAGGAAGGACAGGCAACAACAGGAGACAGGAATATCATAAGTGAGTGTGCATAGACAAGAACTGGTAAAACCAGGCCTTCATCCATAAGTAGGACACCACATACAGACACCAGACCAGACAACAGCATGTGCTCATCCCAGAGGACCACAAAGCTTTCTCCAAGCTCTGGCCACACATCAGTGAAATCAGCTACTTCTGGGAAGGAGGTGTATTTGTTACAGCAGTGTGCAGAGCTGAGGAGGAAAATAAGATAATTCTCCAGATAAATCTGCAAGGGGAGGGAGGCTTTAACCTGGCTTTACCCTGGCCTGCACTTCAGCAGGGCTGAGCACCACGAAGAGGAAGAGAGCACAGCAGAAAGCTCCGAACCAAAGAATGTAGAGGTGAACCCAGGTTGTTTTACCCGTAGTCGTTCAAGAATCCTTTCCTGATGTTCTTGTTCAGCAGAAGAGCCTTCAGCCACTCATAGTCTCTAGCTCCCTCCAGGAAGTGAATGTATCTGACATGCTAAGGAAACAAGTGAGCATTAATGAACAGCACAAGAGAGACACATCCTTTAAAAACAAAAAGCAAGCAGACATCTAGGCTCACCGAGTTTCTCAGACACACATCTTCAGTTTGCAGCTTTTAACTATCCCACAGAAGCAGCATGGAGATAACACCTCATGTGCAGCTACTTCTACATGTCAAAGGGCTGGGGTAGGACTGACGCAGCTTGCCACTGCAGATACTCACTCTGAGCCAAGCCAATGCAGGTTCCCTCACCAAGGGTAATGCTAAAGTGTTAGCTCAGCCCCTTTGCTCATCCTGCATGGCAAGATCAGAACTGAAGGCCACAGACTAACAGCATCCCATCAAAGCTATGCATGCGTACAGCATGGACCCGACTTACTTTTCCCCGTGGGATGCTGCTGAAGCCTCTGTGTCCCAGGATCTGGAGAGAGGACACCAGGGAGAAGGCTGTGAATCCATAAAAGGAGGTTTTTGTTCCCACATCTTTTTCATAACCTTTGATTACAGCCCCGCTCACCCTGGCCATCAAAATCAAACAGAGGAGCAGAGTTAGCAGGTGACCATTGAAAACCCTCGCATCCATGTTTGTAACAGGAAAAAGCAGTGTTAGTCTGGAGGAAGAGATTAGGCCCATTTGAGCTACACTTCTTGATCTGCAGGAGAGCCACTTCCCCCTGCTTTGGAGGTGGCTCTTTATGGCTCATCTGTGAAACCAGGCTCTTCCTGGGTGTTTAGGAACTTTCCAACTCCTTTTTGGTTTTTCATCTCCTCCTGCCATCAGTTATTTTGGCACTTCAGAGTCAGTGCAACACTAAAAGCTGTGAAGTTAGCCAGTCTGAATTATCTGCTAGCCAGAATAAGCTAGCTGTGTATCTTCTAAGAAGGAAGCCTGCCTTACCGGAAGACGTAGTCATGGGAGTCGATCTCCTGGCCCATCCCAGAGTTATTCAATATTCCTCCATTCCCCACGACGGCACAGCTGATGCATGTCGGCATGCTGCTGTTGCTGTTGGCCAGGAGCAGCTGCTGATGGGCGTTTGGGGGCAGCAGGGACATGACCTCCTCCACTACTGTGAAGCAAACATGGTGGAGGGTTAGCAACAAGAGCCTTCGGGATGGACACAGTGAAACCACCACATTTTTCACCACGAGATCCACCTAGCCTGATGCCTTTGACATGGAGATGCTGCGAACCTCCAGCTACTTGACATAAGGCTCCTGTTGGGAGTTTGATGGTCCCATCCTGACATGCCCTGAGGCACTCACATGAATAATTCAGCTCCATGAAGCCATACGGAGGTGCAAAATGCTCCAGGCGTTCCCACTCACTGTCATTGAAGTATCTCTTGTCTGTGAAGAGCATGATGTTGGGCAGGAAAAGATCCCGTAGCCAGTCAGACTTGGCAGCTTTGGCCTTCACTGATTCAGAGCAAGTCTTGAAAAACAAAAAGGAAACAATAAGGGCTGATTAGCAGGGAGCTGTAAACCTGAGTGCCAGTGCTTGTGTACCTGTATATGAGAGTACCAGAAAGAAGCATAGAAACTCCAGCGGTACATCATCCATTCCCTTCAGTATCCCCATCACCACGTACATGAGGCATAATTTCAGCACTACATCAATAACTAGCTGGTGGAAAGTCACCTACAGGGAAGCCAGGATCACTCCAGGTCTGAAACTTTCCTCTTCAGAACAACAGGCCTGCAACGTTCATATACTGTACTGGCTTTGGGCCTCATTAACTGATGCAAATATCTGTAACAGGTCTAACCTAAACATACCCAATAAGGCCAGCAGCCCCTGTTGGGAATGCACTTCACAAGGTCCTGGACTCAGACTGCATATGAACAAACACACTGAGGAACATGTGAGATCAGATCACCATTACCACTCCCTTTAAAGATAAGAAAAAGCATGTAAACAACTTGTTCAACATCATAAATGAATCACAGAGAAGCGTGCGGCTGAGAAGGGAACCCAAGCCAGCTGATCCTCTCCAAAAAGAGGGGTGTCATTGCAGCTGGCAACAGTTAGGCTGTGTGTGCAGAGAGCAAACAACTCCAGTGTGCTGGATTTTCCACTGAGTCAATTTGGGCTCTACTTTCTTAGACATCTTCCCCAAATACCTACTGCAATACCTACTGAGAGACAAAGCAGGAGACCAAGCGGACCTGCATGCCCAGCTCAAATCCCCAGCAATGACCATACTGCATTGCCAAAGCCTGGCTGCATACTCCACAGCTGGGCTGTGCTCTCTGCTATGGGTGAGGATGACAACCCAGTCGCAGCCTGAGGAGACAGCCCTCATTCTGCTTGTCACAACAGAAGTGCAACCAGAAAAACATTGTGGAGGGTTTCATGTTGGCATCACTTCACTTGCAGCACATTTCGCGTCCAGAGACAGGGACATTCCCTTCCTGCTCAAGCTGTACTTTGTACTGTCCAAGGCTTGGTACTTTTTGTGCTTCCACAGCTAGACTGGATCAGTACCAGAGGAAGTAGGGAAAAGTCTGATCATGTAGGAAATGAAGGAGCTGGGAGTCCTTCTAGTCATTTCCTCTATCTGCAGAGTTAGAGATCAGGTTTGGGAGTGAGACTCATCATGTGATGTCTGGATCCACATCTTCACTAAATACCCTTCTGTGTGCGTTTTCTCCTCTTTTCCCTACTGAGGAAGGGTTTTCCCCACTGTGTCAGCTGTTCTGCACACCCAGATGCTCTGCAGCCCCACTTACAGTGGAGGATGTTCTCAGCTTCCTGCTGTGAAATGTTGCCTCACATTTCTCTGCCAGCTCCCGCTCTGCACATCTGAGATGGCTGCACGTGCTCTGCAGCTCAGCAGATAAGAAGACAGCAGCATCTGGCAGTCAACGAGCGGGATCCTGGGTGAGCCCACTGTGCTTCCAGGCGGTAACACTGGGCAGGAAGGGTGAGGTACTGTCTCATGTGGCATATGCACACTTAGCCACGAAACTCACCCACTCCCATTTGTATTTTGGGTGCCTCGAGACCACAGGGAGCCCAGGAAGAAGGATGCACATCCTGCACCACAGACTGGATCATCTGCCAGGCCCTTCTGCTATGCCTCAGTCAGGCTGGGCCAGTGCACGAGCTCAAGCGTTTAACAGCCAAGTTCCACATTTAATAGTCACAGATCTTTGGATAACAGATCTTTGGGGCCAGCTGCTGCTCTCAAGATGTTCAATGCCACACTGAAGAGCACATCGCATCAGCGAAAGAATGGCTTACACTGCCAAAAGGGGCAATGGGGAACAACATCAAAATACCACAAGGGAGAGAGAACCCAAAAATAAAACATCAAAATAATAAAACTCATCCTAAGATTTTTTTATCAGCCCAGATAATCTCTGGGAGACCTCTGCTCTCTGCATGTCTCCCAGGGCCTCCTGGGCACCCTGGGATTGGGGGAATGGGATTAATTTTTTTTCAAGAGTAGCCCCTGCTCCACCAGGAGAGGTCTGAGCAGAACAACATGGTACCTGCAGCCCTGACAATCCCCTGGAGCAACATCTACATTCCCCCTAATGCCACCAAAACAACACATAGCAACAGTGGAAGATTGCAGCACTGAGACTTTAAATAGGTAAATGACTCATCTAAGACCACCAAGCTAGAACAAACACTCCTGTCCTCTACTCACCTGCCTCCACCCTCTCTCCTCCCTGAGCACATGAGCAGTGCATAAAGGCCACTTACACCCATGCATTAGAAAGACGTTTCTCACTCTAGAGAGGGTTACCCACTTGTCCCAGCCTTCCACCAACAGGGGTGCCAGGGAAAACTGCTCTGGGTAAGCTTTACAAAGAGTTACCAGCATAAGATGGGGAACAGAGACAGTATTGTGCACCACAACCTGCCCCATCTGCTTACCGAGAACTCTGCTACAGTTTACGACTTTCCTAAAGGCCCTGTTCTTGGACCCAAGTAATTATGAGATGCTCAAATTTAATTTTCAATTGGTTCCAAACCCTCATAACTACAAAGAAAAGGTAAAAAATATGGTCAGAACAAGAGTTCAGTGCAAAACAGAAAAGAAAAAGATAGGCTTTCAATTCCATGGCTGTTAAGACAACCTGATGGTGATCACCAGACTTAACGTTTCAGAAGATCATATCAGTAATATGACGTATACAGGCAGAGGTGATCATGAGAACTAACCCACAGAACAACATTTCCAACAAACAGGACCTGTAAGAAAACTTTGAAGCTGTAGCTGTGCAAGTGCTACTGCCTTGACAGGTACAACTGTATCATCTGAGATTCTCATCTTCACCTCTACCAAAATATTTTCCCTGTGCTGACCAGGTCTACAGTTGTTCCTATTTAACAAAGAGGAACAAAGCAAGACTAGTTGAATGCCAGATCTGCTATGAATTATTTGCTCTGCTGTAATGTTGGTTCAACGCACAGCAAGAAAATCCTAGATAGCAACGCAACATGCTGGGACCATCTGAGTTGTAGAGCTTGGAACGGGTAAAGAATCTGCTTTCTTGCTACAAGTCTGTACATACAGGGTGGAAAAGGTGAATTGGCAACACCTAGGAAAGACTCTCCTCTTGTTGATAATAAACCACAAGAACAGTAAAAATGTTACTTTTTAACCATCATTTCCCCAGTGGGGCACACGTACACATAGCTGAGTATTCGCCAATATTGACATAAAACCTTGAAGATGGGAACAGTCCCCACCCTACTGTCTCCAAAGCAGGTAGGTACATACTGATCAATCCTCATCTAACCCTTTTTCTTTGACCTTATTTTGACTTTAATACAAGCAACTAACTAAGCCTCTGTTCCTGTGCACTGACACCCTCCCCACCATCACTGCCAGCGTCATTCTTCACTGCCCAGCACAGCACGAGCGTCACTGCTGCCCCACTGCTGCCAAAGCTTTTGACCCGCTTTGGTGTGTATGTGCTTGGGTGAACAGGCACATGGAGGTATTCCTATTCCTGTTCCCTCACCATGACCCTGCTTTTTTTCTTTAGCTGGGCTGCATAAAACAAAGATCAAGGCAAATCTAGGGATTGTTAACCTGAGTCTTCCTAGGAATGCAGATGTTCAGTTCCCCAAGAGATCAGGTGAGAAACGGGACCCCTGTATGAAGACTGCCATTTAGTGCCAGACACTTCATGCCTGCCCATAGGCATCACAAGACTAGGTGTGACTCAACTTACCTTCGGGTGCCACATTACAGGGAACATATATGCTGCATTGTGTGCCTAAGTCCCCTATGCAACGTATCAAGTCACCTCAGAGTGGGACCACCTTGTAGCATATCTAGAAGGAGAGATATTTTCTCCAGCTTCTGATGCACCTGAGCTCCAGAAAAGGGCTACTAGTGCTGACTTTCAAAGGAACCCATGGAAACACGTGCAATTACAGTAAGTTCCCATACTGGAGCATGGTGGAGGATTGGCCAGGCTAATTGAGTCATACATATGGGTTTCCCTCTCTGAGTCCCAGCAGCATCTGCATACACCAGTGAGTTGACCTACCAGCTTGGAGATCATCCTTGACTGCAAAGGGCACGTGAGCCCAGGGGACAGCAGACAAGAAGGTTAACAAGGAGGCATCACTTGGCAAACACACACAGTCATCACACCTACCGATGGTGGAGATGAGTTGTCCAGCAGGTACTTGTCCTCGAAATCCCACCGCGGCTCAGACTTGAAGTCAGCAGCCCTCAGTTTCTTCTTTTCTGTCACTGCAGCATCCTGAGGAACAGACCTTACACTTTTCTCTGGTGCAGGAGGCTCTTTTGGCTTTGTTTGGTCTTTGGATATGTTGTTTTCATAAGCTCTCTTCACCCCATAGGATGGTTTCACTGTTGCCATCTCCTTGGCTCCCTCCACCCTGGGAAGTGGTTTCACTATTGTCTTTTCCTTGGCTTCTTCCACCCCTGGGGTTGGTTTTACTGTTGTTTTCTCCTTTTTTTCCTGCACCCTGGGGGCTGTTTTCACTGTTGTCTTCTTGATTCCCTCCAACCCAGGTGGCGGTTTTGCAGTCATGCCCTCCTTGGCTTCCTCCACCCTGGCAACTGGTTTCGTCATTTTCTTCTGCTCCTCCTTTCCTTCCCACCTTGACGTCCTCTCAGCCATATCTTGTTTGAGTCTTGTGGTGTCTCTCCCCAACGTCACCTTTAAAAAGCTCCTTGAGTTCCCATTATCAGAATAGTTTAAACCCTGTTGCTCTTGGGTGTCCATCTGCAGCATATCTGAGGCATGCTGGAAAATGCTCAATTGCCTGAATGCAATCAAAGGAAAAGCAGACACGTCACACACACTTTCCACTTAACACCTTTCAGCCCATTTCTAGTGCTTTTGACTCTGAGCCCCTCTCTGTGCTTCAGAGCAACCGCTGCATATGACCACCACACTCAGAAGACTTGCCTTGGCAACTGCCACTGAGTTTCTGCAGGATGCTGTATGAATTCAATTTCGTTTTCAACTTTGCCATCAAAGCCTAATTCAACTTCCCACACCATTCTGGCCTGAATACCGCTTATCTCTCCACTAAGCAAATCCCAGAGGCTACACACTCCTCTTCAGCACTTGGCTCATGAAACATCCACACTGGCAACAATTGCAAACCAGCACAGAACAGCTTTGCCTTGCACTGGGCAGGACCCCTGGCAATGCCCCAGAGCACTGCAGGACTGTTTTGGAGATCCTGAGTTTAGGACACGGCACACACCATGGAGGCAGCCATCTGGCTCTCTTCTTTGCCAGCAAAGCCAAGTGCTTCAGCGACAGAGCATAAAGATCTTCCAGAATTCAGTAAGGGAAGTCTAATAAGAAATGAAACTCACTCCTTTACCATATATCACTTATTGAGCATTTGGGGCCACAAAGCACTTTCCCCCCCCTCCTCCTCCCCCTTAGCCAGCTAATGCAATGGCATCACACAGCACTCGGCAGGTACCCATGCCTTAAGACAGGCTATTTGAAGCTATTACAATACACTTGGAAGCTTAAAAATGTAAGATCTCTGCATTTTCAGCAATCGCCTCTAATATTGCAGCTGCCCTGTTGCCTGATTCAGAGGCACAGGCAGGTACAAGGATATCATAGCAGGATACAGCTGCCAACAGCAGAAGAGCCACCTGCAACAAGACTGGGCTGAAACCCAGCAAAAAAAATCAAGGCAGAAGTGGCAGGTTTTTGTCCCAAATACGCATTCTTATCTGTACATGGCTGGAGGGTGGAACAGGAAAAAGGAAGGCGAAAAATTTTTGCAGCTGAGCTTTTATGTGCAGCAAAGCTTTTCAGGATAAATCAGCATAGTTGTGGCATTCTGATTTCACACTTACATTCACCCTTTGCATGATGCATTTGTTTTGGAAAGCTGTGGATTGCTTTTCAGGTGATAAATGGGAAAAAAAAAAAAAGCACCTCTGCAGATAGCCGGCTGTAGATAACAGTTCAATTGCTGTTGAAGCTTCAGAGTGGTATGGCATTCATTAAAGTGACGAGGAAATTATCAACTAAAGAAGCTTTTAAAAATAATTTTGTATTGGATAAATACTTGGACCTTTCCAATGCTATTTCTGAGAAAAAGAGGTTGTGGTGGTAAACAGCCTATAAGCTCTTCCTCTACCTCTCCTCATAATCATTAGCCAGTTTCAAGTATGCAGCAATTGCTTTCTATCATAGAGCTTCACGTATAAACTTGTTTTGTTGTTTACTGCCTAATAAGAGGGAAGACTTTATATATACACCGTAAGTAAGGAGAAATCTGGTAAGGTAGCCCAGGCAGATCTTAAATCCCTGGATGATTTTCTGTTGTATTTTTAAGATGATGTTTAAATTTCGGAAATTAAAGGGCAGAAAACAAATGAAACAGGACAGTATGAAAAACCACCCCCCACCCCAGACTTTCTGTACTTGCTGTCTCACAGGGCACAGATTCCACCCCAGCTCTATTAGACTTTAATTTCAAATACTGTGCCAAACATACAGAGACCAAAACGTAAAACCGAGGGCGCTTCACATACAAAACCTTGCTCCCTGCAGTCAGACCCACATGGCCAGGTACTTGTGCCTAGACAGGATCCTGCTCTCCTGATGAGCATTTTAAATCCAGACAACTGGTCAAAGCCGCTCATCAAATTTCAGGCTCTAGAGTCCAGCTGGAGAACAACTGCAGAAGCTCAATGATATTTACTGTCATTTTCCTCTGCATTTACAAAACCTTCGGACAAATAGAGGATAAAGCCATGAAAATGCTGCTTCATGTATTTTACATTGCATATAAAAAGTAAGGAAATAGAACCGACACAAAGATAACCACATACAGCTCATGCCTAGCTGTGTTTTACTTAAGTTGCAAAAATATGGATACTTCCATTATCCAAAACTACAGCAGAACGAAATGGCATCACGCAGCTGTGCATGGAGAGCCAGTTCTTGTCCCACCTCTGCCATTGACAGGCTCTGTGATCAAGGACAACGCATTTCACTTCTCTACACCTTTTCCTTCTACCTGCCTCCCTTGTGCGGACTCCAACCTCTCCAAATTGATAGCTGTCCTCCAGGTGTGGTTTCAAGTCACTGGAGCTGAGCTAAACTCATCCCACCTCCAGAAGAGATGTAGGTGTTCTCAGCCTCACCGTTCTCGCCTGCCCCCACAGCATCAGCCCCGAGAGGTCCAGCTGAAAACTAACCCCACCAAGACAAGCCAGACGAGCTCATCGGGGGAGCTGGGACCATACGAGGGCTGGTGGGGAGGCTGCGGAGCAGTGCTTCCTACACACAGCACAGGGCACCGATGCGTAAGCGAGCCATGGTTGTAGCAGGAAAGGCTGACACCTGCTGTGCTCATGGCAAGGAACAGTGCTTCCTGCCAACGATGCTGGAGACATTTTACTGCAGTCTACGCTGCAATTCCCTCCACACCCATTCTTGTAGGATTTATTCGACCATTTATATAAAAATAATATATATCTTGATCATGTCTGCATTACATCGGTCTCCTAGTATGCAGCATATTTGTATTAGAAATCAGGAGCCAAACTTGCATTTGATGGTATCCCACCAAATTCAATGTCCAGCAATGCAATCTGGACAAGGGCTGAATGGGGTCCTTCTGGGAGCCACCAGGAAAAGCAAATACTATGTAGTGCCAAAGTATGAAAACAGGTAGCAGTAGTAAAGCAAAAGCTGCTTTCTTAAACAGCTATGCAAGGAAACACTAGAAACTAGCAGAAGCAAGCTTTTTGATTGTGGATCTTCCAACACCGTGCTCTGATTGTACACAACATGGTCTGCTAAAGCAAAGTAGTCACCTAACTCAGATCAGATGTGAGTTTCAGGATAAAAACACACAGAGACAGAGAGAAAGTGAGCACAAGCACTCTACCTAGACAGCGCATATCACAAGGAGCAGGTCCCTTACCTGAAAATCTTAACCTTTGACAAGCCAAACAAGGAGTTGAAATTAGCAATGAAGATGCAAAGGTTTGTTAAAACAATGAGCCAAATGAGGGCTCTGGGAATTTTAGGAAGCCTTCTCCTGAAAAACCACATGGTGAGATGCCTGGGAGCAACGGAGGCGCTGCTGTCTAGAGGTGCTCGCTAGGCAGTGCTTTGCAAAGGTGTGG
>NW_009647799.1:143589-158502 GCF_000708025.1 Charadrius vociferus | reverse complement strand
ACACCCTCTCTCTCAACATTCCTAGACACTCTGCACACGGATACAATTTCTCAGAAAAAACAGCAGCTTTGCACTGTTCCCATCTACCACCCTAAGCTTCTTGCAACACAGTAGGAAAAGAAACACCTTTTTCTGCAAACAATGGAAGTTCCCTGTATTTTCCTTAATGAGCTAATGCCGGTGTAAGAATGAAACCCTTCACCTCTAATCTGGTATAAGCATCACTGGGAACATTTGTGCAAATTATGGAAGTAGCCATAGTTACAGTCAAAGAAATTAGCTTTCAGACCACTACCTGCCCAAGGGCTCAGGCAAGATCCCAGGCACAACCATAAGCAGATACTTATTTTCTTCTTCATGCAGTACTTGCTTTTAGCTCCAATCCAGAAGCAATCCCTGACCCCAAAAGCTGATGGCTAGATACAAACCCATTTTACCTTGTGATTCCATTGAAACAAGTCAAAGTAAGACTCCTTGCAGATCCAACATAGAACAGAGGAGTTTGAGTTTAAAGGCAGATTAGTGCTTGGGTAAAGCATTAGAGGACAGGGCTTAGAGTCAGACAGTCCCCTGCCACTCTAATAAAGCTGACCTGCCTTTAGGGCAATGGAAAAAACTTCAATTCAGCATTTCACTTGTCTGAAAGATGCCAACTCCACTACCATCTAAGCCTGCTATTGCTGACAAACCCTGATAGTTCAAGGGGAGATGACCATACTGCTTCTTACAACATAGGCTGCTTTTGCGTAGCTCTTATAAAAAATTAAGGTCAGATATAAAAAAGCTTTTGTTGATAATATCACAAATCTCAGAAGCTAGCACTCACACTGTTACTGAATACACAGAGAACTGAAGATGTTTGCTCTAAGTCACAGGAAATCCAGCGAACGTGTTTCATACCTACCTTGTATCCCTTGATACATCACAGCAAAGAGCTGTAAGGATTCCCTGTACGAGGCTCAGCAGTAGCTGCGTTTCTTTATTGTCCATGCTTCCTGACAAACTACTCTCTCCAGATTTAAGTGCAAGACACGGGTTATCAGAGGACCTAGGAGAGAAAAATGAAACAATAACACAGGTTTGAAAAGGCCTTGAAGAAACACGAGGGAGGTTTTTAGTCCAGGGTACAACCCTGCCGCCATCTATAGCAAAACTTTTCACTATTGCTCAAATTGAGCCTAGGATCAAAGGAGACCTGTTGAACAATTACAGGCACTGGGAAAGGGATCAGCCAAGGTACTGCCATATTCCGCAGCTGCATTCATTAGCTCCAGGCAATTCTAGAGAGGTGGGCTACAGGTCTGGGTGTGCAGCAGGCAAGTAGCAATTCTGTGCCCACAAGACCTCCAACAGGACATTCTTAGAGGAACAAGTATCAGTCCAGAAGCACTGATACGCAGCGCACATAGCAATGACTTAATTTTAGCCTCTTCTTTCAAGCCCCATGCACCTTCAGGCATACTGCTTGGAAGAAGCTGCTTGTGTGCGACTACAAGGCTTTTTTTGTTAATAGGATCGCAATGGGAAATTCTGGAGGCAGCAAACGTTTTCCTTCAACCTCCTCCTTCCTAACGTTACTGCGAATCCTAGAGCCACAAGGGACAGCAAGATTCCTGCAAGCAGAAATAGACAGCTTTCCTTGCTTTTAAGGAACTCTGCTGGCAATTGCGGAGAACATGTCTGTAGTACTCTGTGTTCAGGAAAGACTGTGCTTGGGGGAATATCCAAATCTCTGGCAAGCACATTAGCCAAAAGCAGGCTTGCTATGCAAAACACACAGCTTTTCACCTTCTTGGTTTAAGAAAAGAAAACCTAAAAAACCCTTTCAGAGTACTGCCTTTCACTTCCTTGGAGTATTACTTCATCATCCTCCACCCCCACCGCTGAAATCAGTTTGTTGGAGCTCAGGCAGCCAGGCTGGTTAGCTCAAACAGGAGGTCATATTGGGAAACGGGGATGTACTGTAACTTCTCAGGGATGGCTTAGTGAAAACTGAGGCCAAGACCAGAGCTGCTCCCTTGTAAAGCTCTGTAAGAAGTACGATTCCTGGGATACATGGGGCTCCCAGCCCACAGACCGGGAGATAACAAGCAAAGACCACCTAACACAGGGGCTTGCAACCTCTCAAGGGCCACAGGCCAAACACCACCCTCCTTTCCCAAAGGAGAGGTTTTGTATGTTTCTCTGGCACTCCTACCAGCAACCCCAGGAGATGCTGGTTCTCTCATGGTGCAGAGACTCCTAGCTCAGCACTGCTGCTCCACGGTCAGTGTGTCCAGCTACCAACATCAATGCCCACACCAGAACTTCTATTCTTTAGTGCTGTGAAAACAAGACTTTTTTTTTTTTTTTTTTAAGCAAACTCCACCTGGGATCATCAAGTGAAGATGGTTATCTGTTAGTTCTTTTCTATCTCTAACAGTCCATTTAATTCTACATCCACTTAATTACATCCTTAGTTACATCCTGGATAGATAAAAGGCTGATTTGCCTTTCTGTTTTTTTTTTTCATAAACAAACGTTATCTTCATTAGATCTCATGCTGTGTGTGTTGTGGGTGTTGGCTAGAGTCTGAATTATGCCAACAATTCATCTGTGTGCAAGTTCTTCAGAGGGCTGTATATCACATCTTGCTTACTTGCTTGTGCCCTGTGTGCCTTCCACTTTCCCATGACTCTGGGCTAGGGAACAGGGCATCACAAGATGTGCTTTAAGGACAGAGCTGTTCTACAAATTGATCACATTTCACTGTAGGACAAACTTGTCTTTCAGTGATGTGCACAACATACCAAAACCAATACTTGACTGAAAGCCTGCGGAATAAGGACCCACTAATGAAGCTGGGAACGTTTGGATCTGTTCACAGTACTACTTGATGATATAAAAACTGAGTGAGTTATAACTAGGAGAGAAAAAGAATGACATTGTCTGCAGCATGCAACTGCTCAGTGGTCATGCCTGTGGGTTAGCAAAGGCTAAGCTAGCAAAGGCTTGGCTTGGAAACGTCAGGTTCCTGTTTTCCCCTTCCAGTTCAGTAGTCATCTTCAGAAGCATATGCTTTCAGGTTAGGAATCCAGGGGGTAAAGAGATTACAAGAGCAACCTCTGCAGAGCCATTTGTTTTGCTTTCACCACAATAACCTGAGAGCCCAACAGCTCCCAAGCTTGCCTTAATTCCACACTCACTGGCCTTTTCCCAGCAAGTCCCTTCCCTTCTGCACCAAACCTTCTCTCAAAAACACTGAACAAACACACAGAGACAATAGCATTGATCAGGGCAAATCCCCACCTCTTCTACTGCTGCATTTGCAAAAATAACCACAGTTTTGTCACAGAGCAAAGCCTCAGAGAACTGCGCCAGGAGGTGGGAAACAGTTTAGTGAACCAACTGGTCTATGTTTCCCACAGGCTGAAATGCCCCATGAGACAAAAAGACAGTGGCTTTCATTGAGGAAGGCTAGCAAGTACCTCCTCAGTCTCCACACAGCAGAGTTGCAGAGAATGGAAAACTTGGGGTTTTATTACTGCTGTTTTGTCTGCTTGGTATCCAGCCCCACCCAGCTAATGCCCCAGTGAAGAAACTGCCTTGAATCTATTTTATAGCAGCAGATGATATGGGTCCGAGCTGAAATATTTCCCCCTCTCCCACACGGTAATGGGAACATAGGCAGGCTCCTCCAGCCAGCTCCCACGCACCAGGGAAAGTCCTTGCCTGAAGCAATTACTGGGAGATGGGGTATAAATGCCCTGAATTTGGCCATATGACAGCTTCTGGTCACTGGAACTTGTTTTAGTTCTTTCTGCAAGCGCAATGACTACTCAGCTACTAAGCATGTTCCCTATGGCCACAGCTACAGGTGTTAACCTCTCTGTACTGAATGAAGCAGACCAAGTCTTCCATCACACTGCTTTTCTGCTTTTTGAGCTCTTCACTGTTCACCCCATCCTGCCTAAGATGCCACACTGAAATGGCTCTGCTCCCGGCATTCCTTTCTCAGATACACAAAGATGGACTGATGAGCCACTTTATTTGAGAGAATTAAAAACAAAACCACCATAAAAATACACTCCCAGCAACAATGGCTGGAAACGTCAGCTGGAGTTACACAGGCTGGAAAGAACCAGAGCTCCTTTATCCAAACGCTTCCCTCAGTAGCCTTTTGTCTGTGCCACCCCAGCAGGAAGCCTAGCATATCACCCAAGAGCTGACAGACAGAGAGACAAAACTGACACCACTTCAGGGCTGATTTGGGTTGTGGGTTTTTTTTTCCCTTTAAAATCTATTTGATGGAAAAGAAGAAGATATTCTGATCTTTGACTAGGAATCTCTTAGACAGCTGTTCCTCCAAGGAGCAGGGCAGTACTGCAGACAGGTGAGGAAGTAATTTAGTAAACTCATGGCTAGCTGGCCCCCCATCAGAAAAGCAGCCACTCCAGCTCCTGTCTCTGGCAACTGCCAGGAACAGGAGAGTTCCACGATTCTCCACTGCTACAGAGAGAAACATAAGAATCACAAAGCCCAAATCCCTCTGTACCCCTGGCAAAAAATGCAGGCATGTTATCTCAGCACTTCATGTCTGGCTGCAAAAATCGGGCCCTGCACAGATACGAATTACAGAATCACATCCAGATCTACTAATTTTAGAGACAGAAGTGAAATATCTCTTGCTAAAGGTCTTTCCCATACTCTTCTCACTGACTTAACAACAGAAACCATCCCTCTTAACATCTGACAGGACAAATGTGCCATTTGGCATCCTTTGGGGTGAAAAGTGCTACAGGAATGCAAGATGTAAGCCTGCTTCTTGAGTGGTATAAATCACTGTGTCCCCAGCTTACACTTGGAAAAATGTGGCCTTACAGTGCCTCCCTCTCTGTTCCTGACTGACAGATACATTGGAGAAGTGCAGTCACATTTTTAGCTGCAAAGTAGCACAGCCACAGGGAAGCTGTGAGAAGCAAGATGGATTTACTGCCGGAAATCACATGCTTCTCTTCCCTTCTCTCTGTCTACTGTCTTTTATTTAACAGTTCTTCTCATACCTTATTTAGATACCTAGAGGGTCCTGTGCTACTTATCTCCATCCTCCTCCTATTAACTTGACAGAGGCTTTTGCCTGCTATGGAGAGAAGGTAATTCTTTGCCACCCCAGGTGCACAACATATCAGCCTCATACTGGGAAAACCCCAGGCAAAGTAATTGCTGGGCAGAAGAGCAGCACACTGCGCTATTGTAGTGGAAATGTGAGATCTTTGAGCTCAGGAAGGGCACATCATTCTCTCCAGGTTCCCTGGGAGCTGCTTAGCATCTGTTCAATTGGGGTTTGTCTCACAGGCCTTAGATCTTCGGGTAGGACACTCCTGTTGCACAGTCTCTGCCAGGGCTGAGAGGATCAGCCTATCTGTTTCTAATAATGCTGCGCAATGACATTATTCATCTCCTCCGTGAGCTGCACTTCCTAAAGATGGGCGCCACTCTAGTTAAAAGCGTGACACAGAGAAGTCAGGCAGGACACACACTGAGTGTGTTTGTTCCTAGCTCTGCAGCTTATATTTCAAGCCTTGTGTCCCCAATTTTAGTTATGAAATGAGAATGATCAGGCCTACAACAGGAATAGCCTAAGCTGTGCTGTTAACTTGATTATGTCAAATTCAGGTAGCATCCAGCCCTTTTGCTAATCCCCACTAGCCTGCCCTTACAGCGCTCTCCTCTCTGTAGCAGGCATTTTGCACTCACTGAGCCACCACCCACTCTTCTAAAATGAGTTACACTGCAGAGCCACAACAACAGAGGCTGGAAGAGACATCTTGAAAGGTCACTTCACACAGCTCCAACCTTCAGCGATACCTAAACCAACCCTGTGACGCCAAGCAGATATCAGCAGGGGCTTGTCTTATCTTTCATGCTTGAGGTTTCCCTCCCTCTCCCCAAGGAATCTACACCTCTGTGTCATACTCCACTGACCGTTATCTAGGGCATGCACCCCTTTTGCTCCACCCCACCTTTCAGCTTGGTCAGTGTTTGAATTCATATTGACCCCTTGGTATTGTAACCATAAGTAAACACAAGCCCAGTTAACTAAAATAATTAATATCTTAAGAGTAAATGCAAAAAAAAAGTCAAGAGCAAGAGGATACTGAGACTTCCATAGAAAAATAAAGACTGTGGGAAATGACTGTTCTGGTTGTTTAACTTAGGTGTGCTATTCTGTGAAACCATATAGTAAAGCACTCTGAGAACCCAAGAGCAAGTAACAAGTCCTTGTGTTTATAAACTTTAAGCAATTTACCCTAAAGCACTTGCAAATTACCTTGCTGTGTTTCCTTCAGTTGATACTGAAAGGCAGTCATTGCTGAGAGGAATATGACCAGTGAGCCATGCTACAGCACCACTACGCTTTTCCAGACAGAAGGTCTCTGAAATAAACAGAAAGGAGACAGAGTGGTAAAAGGCAGTTAATCACATGATTTAACGGGGATGGTGCCAACAGTCCTGCTTTTGCTGGGAGCTACATGGATATCCTTCTGTTTTCAGCTTTGTCTAGATGCTGGTGGGTCCACCTAAACGTCCTCAGAACCCTGGTGGCTGAAGCCACAATGCTCCAGCAGCTCACAAGTCTAAGGTGGGCTATTTGTTTTGCCACTGCCAAAGTATTTCACTGTTGTTCAGGAGGTCAATCTTTTAAAAACATTTGGATATGTCCAGTGCCCCACAAACACATTCAAATATTTACACTGTTTCATGGATGGAAGTTCAGGTCCTCCCTAAAAATACAATTTGATTTGAGAATTAGCCTTATCTCACTCGTAACTTACATCTACAAAACAAACATTGTCTCTTTCAAGATAAATAGGTGGCATTTTACTTGTGGAATTTCACATGGTTCGCCCTCTAATCTATCCAGGAAAACAAAAAATCCCATCTTGTCATGTGGTTAGTCTTTGGGTTCTCTGTTATCCTGTAAAACAATTTATTGCCTAGGGATTGCAGCTGAATTGCAAGACAGTTTTTTCTGGAAGCCCAGTTCCTTCAGTTGTTTACTATTCCTTGTAGAACGCTGTATTCAGCCACTCTCTCACTTCTCTTAATATCAGCATTTGACAAGAACTAGCCTTACAACTTCAAGTAAACCAGAAGACTGCAGTTCCATTTATGTATAAATAAATAGTGTGTGCTTCACTAAAAAGGCAATTCACTGTACATACCCCAGGCTCAAGCGTATCTGCTACAAACTCTGAAGTGCACCACCAATGTGGAAAATCAACAAAAATGGTATCTTAAGGCTGCATGGTCTTGTGCTCGTGACTGTTGGTTAGATATGCTCAGTCATAGATACCTGTTCTACCTGCCCACCCTGCTAACTACACCTGAAACACCAACATCAAGACAGGCTTGGTGGTCACCAACATTACCAGGGTTTTCCTGCAGGCCAAAGTGAGTCAACTCATGCCTGCAAACCCTTGATCACCAGTTTTATTAACCTGGGTTGATTCAAAGCAGAGTCCAGGTGATCAAATTTTGTTTCAACACTGCAATTCACAAGTGGAATTCATGCATAGAGAAGAAAGGAGCAGAACTGCCAAACAACAGAGCAGGCTTTCACCATCCCTTCTTACACGCACCGAAACACAACTTTAAACAACATGCTTGTCCATGCTGTCAGCTAAGTCACCCAAGGAGCACACTCACAGTACCCCAGCCACCTCTTTCTCCAAAGCTAGATGTACACGTGACTATTTTGTTATACTTTTTGCTCACAAAGAAGGAAAAAGAATATCCTGCCATCTGGTAGATTTGTTTAGAAAGAGAAAGAAGGTTTATACAGGGGGATCTTAGATCACAGCTCTGCTATCCCACCACGTGCTGATGACCCCTCTAGGCTAAGGGGACAGAACCCTGTCATTACCAACACCACATGCTCTCCCACCTTAGGACAACATGTTGGACCACTCTTGGGCTCCCAGATCCTAGCCCCAAGTGTCTGCATGTTGTGTGCCCCTACAGACATTGAAACAATCACTTTTTCTCAGCTGAGTCAGTCACCATGACTGCAGAGGGCAGGATAAAGTCCACCATATTTTCATACAATTAGCAAGAGGGTGTCTATCTCATCTCTTGTCACAGAAAGGTGAGCAGGCACATCAGCACCATCATCATGGGCTTGTTAGTATATTACCAAACTGTCATGCATAATGCAGATCATTCCTGTTTATAGAATATCCACATTCAAACAAGAATAACCCATCCTTTGCTAAGAAACCATTTGCCACAAAAGGCTACAGGAAGAGCTGACAAAAAGGATGTCGGGAACCAGAGGGAGCAGGTGATGCTCCCACAGCTCCATGGGATCCCACCCAGACAGGCAGTGTCGCTCAGCTGCAAAGACAAACCTTTGTCACGAAGGAGCCTGGGAACAGAGAGGCCTCCCAAGACAGCACTTCTGGAAACCAGTATAAGGGTACTGGATGCAGGTTCATCGTCTTCTCTGCCTGTGCACCCAAAGTTTTGCCGTGATAAAGATGCCATTCCCCATCAGTACCAGCAGCAGAGCAGCTCCACTAGCAGCCTAGCACGGATTAAGGGGCTTCTCATAAACTTGCAGCATCTCTGCCAAGATGACTTCTGAGCTGCAGGCGAAATAGCAAAATGTAAGAGAAGAGGGACCATCCCAAATTTTGTCTGCACAAGTTCTCAGCTCTCAGAACAGGAAAGCACTTGCTAACATCACAGACCGCAGGATCTTCACAGCCACAACTGCCCTGTGTCCCAGGCAGAACATCTCAGTGGTGATAGCTTCCCAGGAGGCATTTCCTCAAGGTCAACACACAGGTCCAAGGCTTTCTTTTTATGACTTTGTATCACACACGATTTCCTCTCTGCTGCAATAAGTTACATTCTCACTTTCACCAACATCCGATTTTCTCCCTTAGTTTTGCTCTCTGATGTGGATGTTCATCTGTGAGAACAGATATCTGGGAGACAGGAAAGCTTGGGACCAGAGTCCCTTGCAGATCTCAGGGGCAGCACAAAGGACTGCAGGATCTTCCAGTTGCCTGAATGGCGTGTTAAATCAAACAGCCAAACAGAAAATTTCCCACCTCAACGGTGCTGACAGGAGGGTGTTTGGTTTTGGGTTTTTTTTTTTTTTAAAAAAACAAACAAACAAACACAACCAAAAGAGGTGCGTAGGACAGCATGCAATTTCCTTGGGACGTTTTAGGGAACCATCTCATCAAACCACTCACAGCACTGCCAATTTAACAGTTTAATTGTAGGGTTGTTGAAACTGTCATGGTCTACAAAGAAAACAAGAGTAAAGGACTGAGGCCCAACACTCATGGTGTTCATGGGGAGCTTGAAAATGGCTGGAAGATAAAATTTCCCCCTAAAACCAGGTTTTCAGAATGCCTCCGCTCCTATCTCAGGGTCACTGGGTCCATACACGGTGGCACTCCCCTTTTTCACTAACGTCATACAGCTCTATCCTGCCATAAAGACAGCAGATGAGATGCAGAAATCCTTTATTGCAGGACAAAGAAACACAGCCCATACAGGAGAAAGAATTGGCAATACTCAACCTACAATTTTCATGCAGCGCTGCCTAAAATAAAGTCATCTTGCTCATGCTAAAAGTTAAACTTCACCACCACAAAGCTGATTTAATTGTGTGGGTGTGAAAATTTCAGCATAGTCTGTACACAGAAAAGCTGGGGTTTCTATTTTCTCCATCCAGTTTCCACTGGTCTTTCTATTGCTAATATGCAGGTAACACCCTGCATTAACTCATCCAATAGCTTCACATCACAGTGGAAAAACAAACAAAACAAAGACCAGGGAAGAGGAACAGACAACATCTACCCAGGTTGATCAAAACTGAAGTGCATAAACACACACAGAGGAGATCTTTTAACAAAAAGCCAAAACAAACAAATTTCAGAGATCAACAGGTATAAGTCTCTCTCCCAGCCACCCCGACCACACATAGACTACATCTTGGAAGTATCCAGAAACTGTAACTCCTCCATTTTTGAAAAAGACTTATCTCTGACTTTCAGGACAAACTTCAGGTGCTCGGACAAGCCTAGGCAGTCAGTCATTCCACCTCCCTGCAAATCTGTTTCCTCAGGCGGTCCTGGTTTATCCACCCCGTCACATTTTCACTAAGTCCCTCTTCCCTCAAAAGGTCGTGGTCATCTCCATTAGCTGCTGGGCTATAATGTTTCTCCTCCAAAATGAAACAGATGCATTTTTAAATGGTACTTGGTGACACAAAATGACACACTCCACACAAACGGAGTGGCAGCTAAAGGGAATTACGCGTGACAGGAGGGATTAGAAAGATCCTGTGCTATCCTGAGTCCAAAACAGCTTACAATAACATGAGAAATTAAGGCATGAATCTGATGCTGTCATTCATCTGAAGTTAGGACTTGCTTCGCGTATGAACCACTGGCATCCTCAAAGTAACATACTCTCTCTTCTGGCCACTGCTTTCCCCCCATATTTGTAGCAGCCAGTCTCTAGACCCTGGTTAGTCACACCCATGCATGCGTCCCACCAGCTCTCGATTAGCTCAGACACGCGTGCTGCAGGAACATGGGTACCAACGAAAGCCTTGCCAGTGACACAGAACATCACGCTCTGTGCTGAACCAGTGCCAACACACAGGGGTTTTCCACCTGTACTCCAGACTAGCAATGGTCATCAGAAACATCTACTGCCAGCAGACTGTAGTTTTCTCTGCAAAGTTCTCCTCTGCTACCAGAACTTGAGGTATCTCAGAACTGAAATAAGCTGATAGCCAGTTCTACGATGCTGGAAGGCACTAAAAATTTAAAGTATCACCTTTCAGAAGAGCTACTGAACCAATGTGGTCATCTTCACTTACTACAAACTGAACACTTTCACCACTTCCTTTCCCACCCTTCCATTTCCTTAAAACCAGCACCTTGAGTTAATTCCTACTTCCATCAGTTATCAGTAGCAGAATGCCAACAACTGAGTCATAGGCAGAGCTTGCAAAACAATTTCTCACACCACACAGGCTACTGTTCTTTGTTTGCTTTCCAATAAAAGGCTAAAACAGTGTTGACAAGGAACACAAATTACAGAGACAATGATCCAAAGCCCTTTCCTTCACAAAGATCGCAGTTATATCCTTAAGAGAGTTATAAAACAATACAATAAAAAGTTAAAAGGACATTAGAACAATGTCAAATAAGTCACAAATACCTACTTCAGATCTTATCTCATGCTATGCGAGCTGATGCTATGGCAGGCAAACAAAATTAAAATTCAAGTCCTGGCCTCTGGAAAGGTAGTTTCATCAGAGGAACATGTCTTCTCTTCCCTGCAATGAAGTACAACCCCAGACTCTGAAAACAAGCTTTTCCTCCAGCGACTCCTAGCTAGCTTACTGCACTTGACTGAGCCAACAAATACTTATCCCGCAGGTGAAACAAAGATTAACTCTTGGGGGCTGGGGGACTGAGAGAAGTTTTAAATGAGATTTTTTAGAAAAATTCTCATCCTGATCAGGAGGAATTGCTCAGAAAATATTAGTTTTCCCATCTGTAGTCATTAGCTAAGTTTAGCCAGTCTCAGAAACGCTGGATAACAGGCAGATCACAACGTACAGGATTTGTGAGAGATTTGCTAAGGAGAAAAGGACTGTGCACATCATTCTTAATTCTCTCTGAAGTAAAAGAATACTTGAAGTCTTCAGTCAGAGCTATGCGGGACCTCTCTGCTGTTTGTATAAAACAGCAGCACCATCCAGTGGATAAACAGTATTCACTTTTCTTCTTCCACCACCTCACATTTACCTATGTTTATCTACAGAAAACACAGTATTTAAATTTTCTTCCCATTCTGACTGCTTAAGGGTTTCATTTTCCTTAGCCTTGGGTTAGAAAAGGTGAGACGTTTCAGGAGAGCGGTAAATAAAGGCTCCAAAAAGAATCATAATTTCTACTGCCAGGCAGCTCTGTCAGCAGCAGCCTCTCTCTCCAAGTGTTACCTTTCCTTGCACCAGGGCTGCAATCTCTTAACCACTGTAGAGGCGGAAAAATTGACCCAAATGAAGGTAAGGACTCATACCTCACCCTTGGATTTTACCGCTGGAAACAACCTCGCAGCCAGACATGCTGCAATGACTCCACATGGACTCACCACAGGGAGAAGGCACGCAACCTCCCCTGCCATGTTTGGCCCAGTTCACACTGCCAATTTTGGAGATGTTAAGACTGCTTAGGACAATGCTCCCCAGGACAGTGTCAGTTGGCTGTTTCATTTCTTCCTATAGCAGCATCCCTAACAATTTGGCTTAATCTGTAAAAACAGTTGTGAACCCCACAGCACGTATAACACTACCCTCTCATGGTAAACAAGATCAATTATGCTCTTTGAGACAAATGAAGATGAAACTATGCAATACCTCCTCTTTGTTAGTTTATTGTTCCCAATACAATTCAGCAGTTAACAAATGCGAGCAGCACACAGCATTCCCAACAGCTGATCACACCATGACTCACTTCACATACGTATCTCAATGACTGCATTCCTGACCTACTTTGGGAATTAAGAAAGCATTTCAGACAACAGATTTTCCCCTTTAGAAAAAGGAGTCTCTCTATTCCAGAGTTGTTGGCTGGGATCAAGCGATCAGATGCGTTTGATGCGCAAGAGATATATTTAAAGCTTGAAAAAGAAAAAAAAAAACAAAACACAAGGACTTCCATGTTTTGCTCTGTTCCCATCCCAGTAGAAAGCCAGGTCCATATCCACGGTACTAGCACTCCATCATCATCTCCTGTGTTTATCCTTTGGAATTCTTACTATCTAGTGCCGCTTCCCGTACTCATAGATCAGAATCTCTGATGCTTCACTTGACATTTAGCAAGGACTCACAAGGAAGATCACATTCCTGAAAATGTCAAAATGCCTATAAAAACTCACCTGTGTGAGAAAAGCTCCAGCCATCTTATGGGGAAAAGAGACTAAACCAAAATACTTGCCACAAACAGAAGGTAGCAGACACCACCGTACGTTTTCCACCACCTCTGATGTTATGTTGGTCAGACAACTTCCACAGAAATGCAGCTAAAAAAGGCTACAATATCAAGGGGTTTATAGAGATTTGTCTCTGACCCCTTTTTATATAGTCCTTATATCAAAATGCGATTCACCAACAAAAGTATGGGTGATAATGAAGGTGAAGCTGCTTTCTTAAAACAGAAGATACTTACGCCACACATTCACTGCTTGGTTACTACATAAATTCCTTAGAGTCACCAGTTACTGCAAATTTCAGAACTGGTTATTTCACTCTTCAGAGGAAATTATATTCTCTAAAATGGATTGTTATCTACAACATGATTTTTGAACTTTGTTCCCACCATTCTTATGGGAATAGACCCAGTCTACCATAAATTCAGATACTGTGGATTTAATTCCCTGTCAAACGCATGTAGCCTAGATACAGTGATTAAGAGACCTGAGGGACTGGGGTGGAAAGGGGTGGGGGTTTTTTTTAGTGTTATGATAACTCCAAAGCTGGTCTGGAAACTCCTACTTGTTCTCCTCTAGTGGATATTAATGAGGACCTTTGCCTTTGATTCATTCTGAGAAATGCCCCAGAGGAATTTATTCAAAATATTTGACATAGTTTGCAAAAATCCCACAACTCCCCTTAACAGCGCAGAAGGCAACGTAAGATGGAAAATAACCTTGTAGGTGCAAAAAGCAAAGGGTTTATGGTGGGTATGGAGCCACTCTCTTTCCCATCTATAACTATCCCCATTTCCTTCAAAAGAAAAGATAGTGGAAACCCACCTCTTCTCTATCAGATACACTTGACAACTTCACTGGCACGATTCCTCATACTGTTGGCACAGCCATCCACTTTGTGTACACTGCTAATGCACTGAGCTAAGCCCAATTTACGTAACCTATACGAGCTCCAGAGTGCAAAGCAGACACTATCACATCACAGAGCATAAGGTTTACCAGTTCCAGAGGTAACCTATGCAGAAAAACTCATTTAAAAGATCTGTAGAGAAAGTCTCCAAACATGAAATACCTATCAAAACTACCTACAGAGCCAGAGGATTTTTGCTTTCTCTTTCCCCTGCTTTCACCTCCCCTACCTACTAAAACTCCTTAACTAAATCATTCGAGACTTTTTTTAAACCTGGATCTCTGTTTGGTGCTCAAAGACTGCCTGACCTTGACTGAGAAATGAACCACGTTCAATAACACAGAGGATGTGGAACTAAACATTCTCATTCCCTGATCTCCCCAAGATTACATCAAGACAACAAAAATCTATTCCTCATCTGCAGGATCAAGAGTCGTAACACTAGATTACACTAAAGCATGCTTAGTAGGGTGTCAGGAATACACTTAAGAGCATCATAAAAACCGTGGCTACAAAATATCTTGGCAAAGATCCAGAATGAACTGTTCTTCCCAAGCATGCCAGTGAGGGCAACAGCACACACTTCACTTTGGGCACTTTTAGACGAACCGAAGATTCACTTCCCAAGGTGCCAGCACAGGCACATCCCAAGACCATCACTGAACACGGATTCACCAAAGAACAGCTTAAACCACGGTCACCTCGACTTATCTCACTGCACTCCCGCTCCAAACCTACTGAAACGAACGTCCTGACAACTTCAATGGACTTTGGGTCAGGCCAAACACCCGGGGAAAGCTATCGGTGCACAGGCGGGTTAACCTGGATGCCTCACAGAGCCGGAGCCCGGCGGGCTGCCTGTCGGCTGGAGAAGGCCTGGCACGTAAGGCCTAACCCCCCACGGGGAGCCCACCTCACAGGCACCCAAACGGCCCCCTCCGAGCGGCCAGGGGCGCTGCCGCGTACCCGCTGGCCAGACGTTGACGGAGAGCCTC
>NW_009647799.1:128823-143354 GCF_000708025.1 Charadrius vociferus | reverse complement strand
GCGGGGACACGCCTGTCCAATGGCGAGCGGCCTGCGGCGGTTCACAGCAGCGGGGTCCCTCGCCGAACCCTGCCCGAGCCCGGCTCCACCGGGGGTCTGCGGCCTTCGCAGCCACGGGCACCACCGTGCCCTCATCCCCTGGTTGCCTTCCCATACAGTCCGCGGGCAGGAGCTGTTGCCGAGGCTGGGGCTAACGGGAGACCAAGCCTCCGTGTTACGAAGCGTCGGGAGAGGCCCCTCATCACCGATTTGGGATCCCCCCAGACAGTTTTGGTGGCCCCAGAGCTTGTCAGAGGGGAGAAGTGTTCCCCAATGGCCCTGGCAGTGTCCCCCGCCACCCGCCCTACCTTCGCGTGGCCATGTCTGCCGCCTGCAGCCCTGCGTGAGGCCGAGGAAAAGCAGCCGGTGTTATTTAAAGGACAATACCCAGAAGGGGCGATCCTGCCGTAGCAACTGGTGAAATTTCCTGTATAAATATTGATGAGCCCCAGAGGGAAAAGGAAATTGGAAGCCGGATGGCCAAGTCGAGATGTACCCCATGGCTGCAGGTCCCAGCGGCAGCCTGCGGCCCCAAAGGCGGCCTCTGAACGCCGCCTGCCCGCTGCTGGCCACAGGCTCACACAGACGTGTCCAGCAGTCTCCTCTTTATTACAGCCTTGCGATCGCACACAGTGAAAACGCACCTTTTAAAACGGATGGGTTTTACATGTAGACATCCCTTTGTTTCATGCCTTGGGCAGAGGCCTTTTTACTTAGCTTCATTTCTTTCTTAAATTTGGGCCTAGTAAATGACAGATCTTCTGCTGTCCTGTCATCAACAGCATCTTAACATTTTGGTGACACTGCTCAGAGTTGATATGGGCAGGACATGTTTAATGCCAGCAGCTCTGCCTTATTCAGCGTTATCGTTGCTGGCATAATGTGAAGCTGAGGAGTTTGAGGAATTATTTTTTTTTCCAGAAATGTTCCTATTCAGAGAAGGCCCAAATGTAAAAGAAGAAAATATTTTGGAAATAAACTTTAAAGTCTGACTAAACCTTAAATTTCCTTTGCTTGCTTTCAAGAAGAGCTTCGGAAAAAACCCTGCTTTTGGTTTTGAACTAGGGAGAATTCCCATATACAAATTTTCTACATTTCTCCCAAAGGAAATTGTGGCCTAGGGACACAGCAAGCTAGCATGATGTTTCACATCATGAGACTCGTTTTTCCACTTAATTCTTTCACGTTGAATAAGACACAGTAATTTTCAGACATCAAATTTAGATTAAGTCATGATGGGTAGTAAAACCAGCTTGATCTGGTCATAAATATGCCTTCACCGAAATGAAAACAATTAGAAATAAAATGATTCTGAAAAGTCAAATAGCACGGTGTTATAGAATATATTGTATTGGGAAACAGTGACCAGGTAATAAGATACTTGGTTTCCCAGACTCAAAAGGATTACACAAAATAAAGCAAACCTAATCGTTTGAGAGATCATTCCCTAAAACTGGGTCAGAAAATGTTGCCTCCCTTTGTCAGCAGTTATTAAAACTGAGAAAATCCTTCCTGATTAATAAAGTATTTAACAGGATTTCATAGGAGGGATAAGTACACCAGAAGACATTCAGTTAAAATTAGGAATGCTCATTGATTTACTCTATTTACCAAACCACCAAGGGCTGGCCAAGACTGTTCAAAATACTTGATAAATTCAGAGATCTTCTAAGTATCTAGTTTTCCACATCAGTTTTATATTAGGAGAACAGGATCTGAGTTAGACGCAATCATCCTTGTAAAAAAGCCAGCCACCTCTCTGTACTACATTTACCAGTGTCAGGAGGCGAAGAGATGTTTGTGTTTCCAGGTTGAAGTTAGCTGCTGTTTTCTCAGGCGTGAAGATGAGCTCAGCGAGGTCAGCCGGAACCGACTTGGATTTGTTTCAAAAAGCCAGCGTGAAGGAGGATTCCTTCCAAGGAGGCGAGCACAGCAACTCACCTCTGATCGGAGCACTAATGCCTTGCCTTTGGCTATTTGTATTCTAACTGTAGGATTGGAAGCCTCTCTGCCAAGAGAGGTTGTGCAGTCTCCATCTTTGGAGGTTTTCAAGACCCAACAGGATAAAGCCCTGAGTAACCTGGCTTGGTCTCATAACTGATGCTGCTTTGAGCAGGAGATTGGACTACAGACCTCCTTAGGTCCCTTCCAACCTGACTTATTCTATGATTCTATTATTTTCATTCATTTTATATCTATCATCTTTGGCTTTCTTCAGATATCAAACTGATTAAGACTAGATTTGAAAGCTCATTTTTATAAAGCATGGCCAGAAAAAAATTGCGAGTATAACTGCTTTGTGTGACTGACACATATCACCCAGCCAGAAAGAGGTAAAAATCTCTGTACGAGATGAAAATATCATGATAGCTCTTCAAGGAAAAATGATAAAAAGGGTGAGAAATTTCAAGTCTTTTGAAATACGTATTACATGCCTATATGCGTTTGCAAAACAAACTGGAACTGCAAAATAACTACCAAAACATATTTATAGCACTACAGCCTCCAGTGTCCTGCATAATAAGGGTCAAGATGACTTTCGGGCATAGTCTCCACTGGCTGCAAGGTTATATATCATACAGTCTAAGCTGCTCCTTCATGTCTCCTTCAGACATCTCTCCAAATGTGTCACTTTTTTCCTTCATGAGCCTGAAGATGGCAGCCAGCTGCTCTCTCTGAACCCTGTCAAGAAGAAAAGGAGAAGTAGGAATAGCCAGTCCCCAGAAGGTGCTTTAGGCAAGAACACCACGGTCAAATGAAACACGAAGCCAAACGCAGGTCATTTTACAAGCCTCACTGGCTGCAGGAAATCTGCCCGTGTGAGATAAGAAAGAGATAGCCTTTGATTCTCCTTCCTCCACCTTCCCATCTATCTGATCATCCTGCACGACTCTCTGCGGTTCTTTAAATAAGGAGATAAAACAGGCTTCTTTAACACTAGCTTTGGAGTTCCTTAGGGCTTACCTATGCTCAAAGTTTCAAGATAATTTGACATGTGGAATTTCATAAGACCAACATGTCCCAATTTAGCAGATTCCATAATGAAACTGGATTAAGTTTCATCAGGACAGTGTCCATTCATTCTGTAATGAGAGTGTGTAGATACAGAGTAATTCAGGAATAGCTATTAAATTTTAAATACATACCCTACCTTAAAACTAGAGACCAGACTACCTTCCAGTGTGGACATGGCTTTGATCAGACACTGGAAGATAAGATCACAGACAGAAATTTGCTTTGATTTGAGAGTTCATCTGCTAATGTCAAATGGTGAGACGGACTCATGTAGCCAGTCCAGCAACAAGGTGGTCCCTGTGTGGGCAGAGGCTGACCAGGAGACCATCTAGCTCAGATTTCCATCCCTAGAAAGTCCCATAGTAGATGATTAACTCCCTTCTCCTCATAACAGACGATATCCTGATTTGCCCCTAACCTGAAGCAGTTAACCATTCTTGTATGTCCTGCAGCACAAAGATTTTTTTTATCTATCACAGGACTTTATTTGAGGACGCTTCCTAGGAGGGCTTATCTTGGTCAAACACCTACTGATCATCACTCAGGGATACAGAAGGGTGGGCAGCACAGGAGCGTCATTTGTTCACAAGTAGCTCATGAACTGATGCAACTGATTTTGATGTCTGCAAAATCCTCTTTTAGGGCAAAATTAATGTGCACCTTGGCTCCAATCAGGGCTGGCTGTGGGCTGGTTTGTTCTCATTGCCAGACCTCTAACCTGACTGGGACCGGATTGCAGCATTGCCTGGCACACCTCATCCCCGATTCTCCTGTGTGAGATTTAAAGAACTAAAGAGGTTGTGGCGCTTTATGGCTGTAACAAGGGAGAAGCAGTTTCTATTACTTCAAGGTTTGTTTTGCCCCTACGTGCCTGTGGGGCCAGAATTCAGTAGCGGCGCAGCAGCTCAGAGCACAGATCTGCTGCAATCCCAGCTCCTCCTGCTTGTTTAGCATCTTTAGACCTGCCCTGGGCTAGAAAGACAGACTCTGGCTTTTACTTCCACACAGTCACCCTGTCAAGAGTCTTCTATCCCCATCACAGCCAACTTTCCGCATAGGACTTTAATACACTGTAATTAATCCATTTAAATGCATGCCATTAGTTAATCTGGGGTAGTCTTCCTGCAAGTCCTGTGTGGACAAGCTATTAGCTCTTCCAGTAACCAGAGGGGTAGAAATACCTATAGACAGGCAAACCCAGGACACTATCTTTGCTCGAAAAAAGGGAGAAGAGCATCAACGCATCAGAAACAACCACACCATGAACAAGATCAACGGCAGGAGACAGTCGGGAGGAAGCAGAGGAGCCTTCGCGTGCTGAGCTCCTGCTGAGTGGGGCTCTGCATTTTCCCCTCTCCTGGGCTAAGCCCCAGCAGAAGCGGGAACACAGGCTGTCCTCTCAGCACCATTGCAGCAGGCAGGGCAAGGAAAAAAGCAGATTCTGGCAAAAAAAAAAAAAAAAAAAAAAGCTCATTTGCCAATTCTTTTCTATTGCAATTAAACTGCAGTTGTCCTAAGGCCAAACATATCCTGATAATGATGTGGGATCTTTGGGTTACGAAAGCTCTGGCCACAGGCTGTCAAGCGCCTGGATTTGTCTGTCTCCTCTATAATTTTTTTTGTGCTCCCATGAATAGCATCCAACTGTCCTTTCCAGATGATAGGAAGGGAAGCACAGTCGTTAGTGATCAATATTTTATTTTAGATCACCGCTGGGCACCAGAGGGCACATTTCCAGTCTGGTGTGGAGAAATTCAATACGCAGCTTTGCCTCACATGTCTGAAATGCATGCCAGCCAGGAGCGCTCCACGCAGGTCTGCATCCCTTGCTTGTTATTTCACAGACATTAACACTGCTGAAACCTCCCCAAAGGCGCATTTCCTTGTCTCCAAACCTCCAAAATCAAGATCACAGACAACATTCACTCCGTTTTTCTAAGCACAACATCAATGCATTTTGGCTCTCCTCTCGACTTTAAATATCATGACTGTGCACTTGAAAAACAGAAATAAAAAAAGAGCTGTTACTGCCGTTACTTTTCTGTACTACATAATCTACAACAAAGGGAGAGCAAAACAAAGATAAAGAGAGAAAAGAGCCTGGGAAGGAAGAGTAAGGCATCAAAAACATGAAAGTGATTTCAAAAAGGATCTTCTCCTATCAAACGCGACCTTGCAAAACAACTTTGTAGTGCTCCAGGTTGGGTTTTTTTTGATGATGATTTCAGATCAAGCCTACCCCATTCACAAGTAGAATAATTCTCTCTTCCCATAAGTGCTGTCCTCAAAACTACTCAGATTCATGAGGTCAAACAGGATTTTACTTATTGCTGACAAAATAGATTAATTAAGGATTTTCAAAGCAGTCTAATTCTTCTTGATAGGCAATTGAATTTGCATACTTAACTCCCTTAGGCTCTTTTTAGACATTTCAGTCCAAGAGTTTTACAATTCACTGGAGGTTTGGGGCAGTGAGCCATAGGTATGTTAAAGGAGATCTCCGTTTGAGGAACAGCTACATGCCTGTGTTCACAGCAGCTGAAGTCCTGGGCAGAGCTCTGCATTGGGAAACTTGCTAATTGCTCAGCAGCCAAACGAGACCAGGATCCTGCTGCACCACTGCGTTGCTCCAGCAGAAATAAGGGAAAATTCCTGACTTTCACCACTGGTCTGACTCTATTGTTAAGGAAGCCAGTGGAATCATTTATGGGGTAAAAGGCATAGGAGGGCAGAACGTACCTCTAACCTAAAATCCAGATTTTCAACACAAATCTCTTGAGAAAGAAGTTACAAGCTGCTGGTAGCAGGGAGAACAAGCACAAACCAAATAAACTATTCAAAGGTTTATTGGACCAAACAAAGGCAATTTTTACAGATTCAAGCCACTAGAATTACAGTCCTTTGTGTAAGAGCCACCATCAGATATAAAACAAACAAACAAAACAAACAAAAGTAAAAAATACCCAGACAGCCATTTGAGTTGAAGAAATAGTTTGACTTGCTGCCACAAGCAAAAAATCTGGACTCAACTATAGACTTTGCTCGATGTACATATTGCCATGTAACTTAAACACAAGGTATATAAGGCATTCTTTGCATAGTTGGGTGCTCGGGACACAGAGTCAGCCGGCCAGCACCGAAGGGAGACAGCGGCTGTACCAGCAGGATGTTGAAGCAGAGGGTCCAGATGTGCCTAAATTCATATGCAAACCACTGAACACGCTTGCAGTTGTCAGCTGGGAAGGGGCAGCCCAGCCTCTTCTAAAGCTGAAGCCTCCTGCTGTTCCTTAAATGAGCCCTTTTATTAAGAATTTGCCAACCCCAGGCGCTGGAAAGGACAACTGTGTACAAGGTTTCAAGTATTGTCTGCATAGGAATTAAAAAGGAAAAAAAAAACCAAAAAAAACCCCAAAAACCAACCAACCCAAAACAACCAAACCCAAAAGCAGCCTGTTGGGTTTCTGATATGTTTGCAGCGTCAGCCAAGAGGCAGTTGTCCGGCAGTGAAAAAGAAACTTTGAAGGACACATCCCCACCCAGCCTGGTGTTTCTACAACATCGCTAGAGGACTCAGACCCTCTTCTCACTCTCGCAAACCAACCCCGTTTGATTTGGAACCTGCTATGCTATGTCCGAAGCAGGTTATATCCGCCCAGCCGGATTTATCTTCTCTATGTGACAGCTGAGGAGCAGTGCTGAGCTCTGGCTCCAGTGGACAAGCCGCAGGGCTAGCGAGAGAAGAGGGCACTGGAACAGCAAGCCGGCAGAGGGATGGGAAGGGTGTCTCTTCCAGTACCCCCACTATCTCATCCTGAGCCAGAGGGAGCCCCTGGTGCCATAACTACCTCCTTGGGTCACTCCTCTTGGGAACTGTGAAAACCCAGATATTAACAGCAGCTAAAGTGTGGCCTCCTAAACCTCCACCGCAAGCAGAACAGCTAAACTATCAGTCTCTGCCGCTTCCCGAGTCTTCTGTCTACCTACAGAATCAGCTCTCTGCTAAAATATCTACAGAAGCAAGATTTGAGTCAGTCCAGCTACCATCTGCCATCCCTCACCTGCACCCCCACTTTGTCCCTCCACCCCTCAGAATAAAGCAGCGTTGTACAACATTTGGAATCATAGGCAGTTCCCACCCCCAGCAATAAAGAGGAGTTTGGCCCCAGGAAGAAACAACATGATAGCCTGGTAGAAGGTCCAGGTGGGTCTGGGATAACAGCTGTGGTTCGCCCACCCCAATAAAGGAATGACACAGATTTCATGGCAGGCCTAATACATGGTAATGAACACAACTAATAGACTTGCTGCATATTTAATGTCCAATTTGGGTTCTGTTTGGGGGAGAGGGAGGAAGGTTCATCCCAACCCCCCAAACACAACTGAAGTCACTGCTTGGGCCCTGCCCCACTCCATGGAGCCACACAACAGGATCTCCTCAAACTTGACACCACAGGATTTTTTTAAGAACTCAACTTCAGACCAAGAGGGGATCCCAAGTTTTGAGGGTTTATGGATTTCTCTTATGGGTGTGTTTGGTTGGTTTTGGTATTTCTCTCAAGCCTTTAAAGATGCCAAGGGATGCCTTTAGGAGGAGGCTAGGGACAACTTCATATAGTCTTCAGCTCTGCAAAGAGAAACAGGGAGAGAAGAGAAATCATTTCAGTCATTTCACCCCTCAGGTTGGTTCATTATTATTCACACAAACGAGCAGGGGGGAAAACTCTGTGTATGTCAGGGGGAAGACAAGGCAACTTCCCACCTCAGGGCAGAACGAGCCACAGTTTGCAAACCTCACACCTCTAAGAAAGAGGCACTTTGCTTCATCAACTGCAGCAGGATAGTCGAAACCCAATCAGAAGTGCAAATCCTTTCGTCTGGTACCAATCTGAGTTATAACCCTTCTGACCTACTGATGAGAGCTGGAGAAACCCAGCTAATTGGAAGCCTTCGTCAGCTCCACAGGTCACTGCCTCACTGTCCTGTGCAAAGCCTCCCTGGGCTGCTGGCACCCTTATCCAGCCCAGATTCCTCTTCCCAACCTGCAGCCAGATGAACCGGGAACGAGTATGGGTTTCACAGGGCAGTGTGCCTGAACAGGTCGACCTTTCTCAATCTTCCTACAGATGTGAAAGAGGCAAAAAACCCCACAGGCTCTGCAGGTCATGAAGCTTCCTTTTGATGGGAAGCTCTCCCCGTGTCCCAGGGAAGATGTGTTTTATGGGTGGGGACATCCAGGCACTCCCTGAGGTCTTGCAGCAGGCTGTTAGCAGAGCCAGGGCTAAAAAAACGTGGTCCCTTGTTCTCAACTTGAACCTTTCGGACACTCCACCCTTACTGCCCCGGCATCTCTCGCGGCCCAACCACCCACAATGG
The DNA here is from genome assembly GCF_000708025.1 of Charadrius vociferus. NCBI lineage: Eukaryota > Metazoa > Chordata > Aves > Charadriiformes > Charadriidae > Charadrius > Charadrius vociferus. Next base: position 134,927 of record NW_009647799.1, on the reverse strand, counting down.
GAAACACCTGACAGTAGGCTGGGCAGCTGCCCATGGACACAGAGACCTGCACTAAGGTAGAGGGAAGCTACAACACCCCTTCCCTGGGCACTTACATATGCACACAGATGCACCCCAGCCTAATTCCCCCGGAATTCAATAGGGTTCACTGCCCATAACACTGAGCCCCATTTGAAAGTCCCCTGCTCCTGACAGCCACAGCACAAAGGCACGTTACAGCCTCAGCTCTTCCTCAGATCCTCTGCAAAAGGTTGCCTTCTCCAGCAGCCTCACCAGTGCAGCTGGCGACCCGGATCCCGGATGGGAGATACAGGCTGAAGCATCACGTGGAACCGGGGTTACTCAAACAACGCTGCGGAGGCTCAGTAGCCGCCCCATTAGGACAAAGAAAGGAAATTCTCCGGAGTGGATAATCGCTCTGCAAGATTCGCAGCACTGAGGATCGGATCATCCTGCTCAAGTCACGCAAGCGTAATCAGATTTCACGCGTGAGGGCATAAGCTCGTTGCCACGGGGGCCCAGAAGGAGAGGTCCCCTCCAGCATGCCACAGTTGGGGCGGTGAGGGATGGAGGGTGTCAGGGAAGGTGGATGGGGTTTGGTTGCAGCCTCTCACGGGGCCACTCACCTCCAGGACAGGGCCAGGCCGACAGCTGGTGTGAGAAGATCTTAAACCAAGCATGAACTTAATAACGGGTGTCTGTCAGAGCCGTGAGTTCCCCATCTGCACAACAGGGATACCCCTTACTGCTCGTGGATCAAGCTGTGAGGGGGATTAGACTAAAGAGCATGAGACAGTCTGTCACTGGGGACATTAGGGCCATATAACCCCCCCAGGCTGAGAAACTCTGACGTTGCTGCCATGGAACCTGAGAGACTTAATTAGCTTGGGGTGGAGGCCGAAAGCTTTAAGCCACTGCTTATCCTTGGCTCTTCCCTCCTCTCCATTCGCCTTGGACGATGAGCTCAGCCTGACTGGCATGCCTTCCCCTAGCAGCACATCAGTCAAACCAGGTTAGAGTCGTCCTTTGCTGGAAGTCCGTATCCTCTCTTCAGATACAAATTATCCAAATATCTCTGTTCTGGCCCCAGCTGAAGGCCAAGTCAGTAAATCCTACGATTTGTTATCTGGACACGGCTCTGTGCGAGGAACAGCTGGGGAACAAGGAGCTCAGTCAAGGGCAGGTCCTGGCTTATGAGGGAGGTTCAGGTAGTGATGGCGTCAAAAGACCATGCTTCAGGAGAAACTGAATGTCCTTCTGGTGGCCTCCGAGGCATTTTCTCTCACTCCAACTCAGTCGTGGCATCAGCACAAGGGTACAGGTTTCTTGCCTTTGAGAGCAGACAGCATCCCAGCACTGACAAATGGTGTGGGCTGGTGGCATTCCCATATGTGTTTGTCCCTCACGTGTGCAAAATGCTCAGCAGGATGTCAGGAAATCCTGTAGCGCATCCATAGACTATAGCTTTCCAAAGGATTCCTGACCCATTCCACGGGGATCCCAGAGCATCTTGTTGTAATCACCTCTGGCAATTGCTTGTGCCCTTTTCAGGAATCGTTTCACTCAGAAAGCTGATTTTCTGAAGTGTGAACCATTCCCAGCTCCTTCCCCTGGCAGAGGGCACAGGTGCTCAGCTTCTCGGGAACATCAGTCCTCTGGTCTGAAATCCTGGCAGGAGGGCAGATATAATCTGGGTCCAGACTTTTTTCAATCCAGACAGGCTAGGATTGACCCTTGAGCATCAAGGGCAGTGAAGAAAGGCCCTGGGTGCTGGGAAGACCTGGCAATGGGTGGTCAAGGTCTCCCCAGATCTTCCCTCTGATCTCACTGCTGGGGATGGTCCCATCACCGCTGCTTCCCAGTTCTCTACTATGGGGACGGCTGCTGTCTCATTTCTGGTAGTGACCATAGCCCAGTCTTGTCCAGTATTGGGGTATTGCAGGAAGAATACAAGGAATAACATACTAAATCTAAGTTTTTCCTGTGGTCCCAAAAGTGTGGGCCAGTTGCTTCAGCCAACAGGTAAAACAGAAAGAGAGAAGACTTAAATACAGAACAGAGAGAGACAGTCAGTGCTTAGAAGAGAGAAGAATGGACAGTTAAAAGGTACCAAAGGGAGCTTCTGTCAACACAAATCCAAAATTCTTCCAGTGGGACAGAAAAGCTGAAAGGTGCACACAACCTCAGGAAATACCTACTGCTCCTCAGGAACACCAGGAGTCGAGGCTGCCAGAGCCTGCGTGACCAGGGAGCACAAGTTCCCATTGCCTTTGGGATGGGAGCCAGCAAGGAGTTGGTGGGGTCGAGGACCCCCAAGCGGACCTTGTCCACCACTGTTTCAAGGCAGAAGTTTCCCGCATTTCCCAGCCACAGTAGCAACAGCCGAAAAGGCCAAAGCACAGCCAGGAAGGTGGCTCAAGCTCCCGGCCAGCTCAGCCGAGCGGCCACGGTCACCTCCTTCAGTCGTGTGCCTACCCCCTTGCAAAACTCCTGACCCCCTCCTCAGCCAACGCCGCAGCAGTGGGGAAAGCTGTGGCTGGGCCAGCTCACGCTTTCCTCCATCGCTCAGTGTTTGCGCTCCAGCTCGCTGTCTACCAGTTTCCAGCCGGCCTGGTGTGGTGCCTTGATTTCCCGCAGCCCTCGGTCCGCCCCGGCCGCAGGGGAGCCGCAGGAGATGCAGAGCCAGGCTCCCAGAGGGTGAGCAGATAGAGAACGGCAAGCTGCCCATGCCGCACAGGATTAAGCGGAAGCAGATGAAGACAAGTTGTGAGCGTTGGGTGAGGGAGACACGGAGAAGCAGCCACAAGCTAGGACAATTCAGGACCTGAGCCAACAGAAAAAACCTGGGAGCTCAAGCAGAGTCGCAGTCTGGTCTGGAACCTCATGCCAGGGCAGGGTGAGAGGCTCACACCCTGAGAGGGCTATGGGGGAGCTTGCAAAAGTTTCCTCTCTGGGACCGGAGAGGAGGAGACGGGGAAGGAGCTTCCTGGCCTCCCCTTCCTTGGGTTTCTGAGGGAGGCATCCTGAGTCACTCGGTTTTTAAAGCTGCTGGGGACTCATGACTCAAATCAGATGCTCTATAAATAGGGCCAGAGCTCAAGTCTGCTAATATCTCGTAGGTCAGAGGACATTTTCCCCAGAGATATGGCGGAGGCAGGGAACAGCACTGGGCCACCAGGAGACTCCCTCCTCTTACAAGCGGAGTCTGGTTCCTACAGAGGGAACATCAGAGCAGGGGGAGCTCAGCAGGGACCCCCAAATGCACAGTGCCCCTTTTCTAGCAAGAGGCGGGTGGGAAGGAAACGTGCCTCATGCGCTGGGTGTTTTGTGGCTGAAAGCAGCCTTGCCTACGGTTGGTGCCATCCCCGTGGCTGGTGACCACAGTGAAGCAGTGGCCAGCCTGACCTGAAGAGTCCCATGGCCCCAGGCTTTGCCGTTCCTTGCTGCTCCTCCTCCTCCCTCAGCCCAGGATGACTATCGTGCTGCAGAAGATGAAAAGCAAACAAATAATAAACCCCCAAAGCAAGCCCAAACTTACCAGCTTCCCTTATCCAAAAGAAGCACCATGCTGGACAGGACGGGACAGCAAAGCCGTTGGGTTGGGGGTGAAGGTTAGCAAAAGAGAAGGGAGGAGAAAGAGGCCCAGATGCCACGCTATAACAGAGGGGGAGCAAGCAAGCAAGCCAGGGCTATGTGATGACAATGCGGAGGGGTAGACAGGGACAGATGCCGATGGAGAGCTCTCCTGAAATGCAACCACCCCCAGCCCAGTCCACCCACTTGTTTTTGGAGGGCCAGTAGTGGAGATGTTCGAAATAGGTCAAGGTCTGTCAACACAGTCATTAAACCCCTGCAGCTGCTTCCTGCCCTTGCGTGCTCCGGAGTTGTCATCACGAGCACTGTCTCCTTCAGCACGGCTCTCCCGCAAGCCACAGCTGCATCCCCACTTTGATTTGGGATGTCTGGCAGAACAGGGAAAGGTCTCTCCTCTCTGCTGTTCCCTAGAGCCAGTGTCCATCCAGGGCACCCTGCCTTGATCCAGGGTCCAAGCCCAGTTTTATTCACTGCACCAAGAGGTGCTCTGAACCCAGCTGGGCAGGAAACAGGTTTCCATTGCTAAATTACCACCAAGAAAAGGACTGAGCGTGACTTTTACAGCCCCATGCATGAATTCCAACTTGCAGCTGAGCCCTAGGCTTAAATCTAGTCTAGATTCAAGCAGTGTCTCCTCAACCCATCCATGTCTGGCCAGGAGATGAGCGGAGAGGATTGAGAGGCAGGAGGAGAATATGCTCCTAGAACGGGTCACCTGGCTACGGGAACTACACCCATTAGCCAAGGAAACTGGGCAGCCATCCCTACCGTCTCCTCAGTCTTACGGAGACTGGACTGTGGTCTGGGGGATGACCTGCTCCATCTGCGAGTGCCCCTACAAACAGCAGAGTGTGTCTGCGCAGTTTGGTGCCGTTCACTTGGACCCTGCTCAAGGGGTCTGCAAGGGTGCCCTAGCTGAGGCCCCATGGGGCAGCTTCTGGCTCTCTACCCTCACCTCTTCCTAAATCCCAGAAACAAGAGAGGAGACAGAGAGGAGAGACCTTTCCACAGACCGTCAGATGGGATCTGCTCTCCTTTCTCCAGCCAACACACCTAGCAAAAAGTGGCAAGGACAGAGCACAGACAGCTCAACCCCTCAGCATCACCGAGGCCAACCAAGACTTGGCCGGGACCTGCTCTGCCTCATGGAAAGAGAGAACTGAAAGCAGAGACCCAAGGGAGCAATTTCTCCTGATGGTTATCTTTTACTATGAGTGGAGCCTTGTTGCAGCTGTCAACGCTCAACAGAGTCCTGATCATACTCCTTTCTAATTGCAAAAAACATCCACTAACCTCTTTCCACCTCAAGAGAGGTTTGAAAAGCAGCTGGCAGAGACCACTTCAATCCATCCACGCAAGCCAGGCCCTGAAGGCACACTGGGGAGCTCCTCCTCTTCCTCCCTCACCTGCACAGGGTGCCCAGCCAGGACAGCAACACCCAACAGTCAGCCGGTGGGGGCTGTGTCTCCTGCCTACACAACTCAGCCCTGTCTGAACGGGGCGAGCTGCACCGCTACGAGTCCTATTTCCAAACTAGTGCTTTGCACCATTGCAGCTACAGTTGGCAATAGATGGCCAAAAGCCTCAGGTGCAGAAGAGAAGGATCTGGGAAATACGCTGTGCTGGCTTGACTAAGGGCTGCATCCTTCCCCCGCACTCTTCCCCTTCCTGCCCAGACTATTTTTCTCCCCCCAGGGGAGCAAATGCTATGTGCTTCCATTCTTGAAGTACTGGTGACCCAGCAGGTGTGATCAAGCATGGCTACCACCTGAGCAGATGTATTTGCCAACTAGATTTACTGTCGTCTTCCCTCACTGAGCTGTCCCTCTGTTTTTTAAGATTGAAGTAACCAGAAGCAGGAAGTTGCATCACTCAGTAAAGGTCACATTCCTTCCCCTTTTACTCCAGATTTAGCACCAGTTCGAAGCCACAAGACTCAAGTGAATACCAGGCAAGACAACCACAACTTCTGGAGCAATGCAGCTTAGAGCAGAAGTGGGGTTTTGGTTAAATAACCCAATCTACTGCGTGCCTGTCCTCTTCTGTCTGAAGTCCTGTAGCTCTTCCTGAAAAATGCAAGTAATTCTTTCAATTATTTCACCTCCAAAATTAGGGATCCCTAAATTAAGACTTGGGGACTATTGATCAACACAACAAGTAGTCTCAAGGGGGTTTGGGGGATGCACGTGCGTCTTTGGCACGTTGCTTACAAGTTGCTTCACACGGGAACTTGCCCATGGGAAAAGCGGAGGGCTGGTAGAGCTAAAAGCAAAGACTAAGCCAGTCTCAGCTTTGGCAACACACCTCAGGACTAACCGCCCACTCACTCAGCAGCCCTCATTTTCCAAATCAGTAAAGAGAAGTGGTCATGGGATGTCCAGCTCCAGGCATCCAAGTTGGAAGAGGTGAGCATCTGAACGTGAGAGCCCCCACATTTCCGGAGCACTCATGGAAGGCGAGATGGAGGCAGAGGGGAGCGGACTCATTAATCTGTTACGAGGAGGGAAAGA
>NW_009647799.1:120101-128737 GCF_000708025.1 Charadrius vociferus | reverse complement strand
AGGTGGGGAGGGAGGTGGGACAGGCAGTCAACTGCAGCTCAGAAACAAACTTTACCCCCAAAAATGAGACCCAAAAGCAAAAAAAAAAAAAACAAAAACCACAAAAAAACACAAAACACCCACCAAACACATTAGCAGATGTTATCAGTAGCACCACTACTTCTAAGAAACAGTGTGTCCTTACCAAAAAGATTTGCAAGAACATTTGTGGCCGAGGACCTAAGGTACTTGCTACAGAGATGTGAGATCAGAGGTCAGCTCAATCCTGCAACATAAAGGTGGCAAACCTGGGTCACAGCAGGTCAGCAGCGCATGGTCGGGGCGCATGGAGTCGGGGAGAGGGATGGGACCGTCGAGGGAGAAGGATGCAGGATGGGACTGAGCTGCTGTGCTTGGCCGGGAGCTTACCTGGCAGCAGCCCTGACCCCTTACACCACCTGCGAGGCCTGGAATGAAAAGCTGCTGATGCCGCAAGTGAAGATTTGGGAGGGGAGGGAAAAGTAAGCCAGCAACGAAGCAAGACAAAAAAAAATAATTCACAAAGCTGCCTTGAAGAAATGCACAACACAAATATGGAAGAGAGGAAAATAAAGGAGCAGTAGGAAAAACACATCTGCCGATGGCCCTCACTGTGTAAAGCTGCTGAGATCCTCCAAGGACCTGATGTCCAGGCACTGTCCATCAGTTCTAGGTCGACCTGGGACCGCTCCAGATGGATGTGAGCAGCAATGCCTGGGAGGTCCCACGTGCCCAGGAAAGGTCCATCACCCCTGGAGCCTGTTCTACGGTGCTGAGTACAAAACCCCCATCCCATTGCTAACTGTAGGCAATGTCCCCTCAGTGTCCCCAGGTGACAGCAGAATCGTTTGTTGCCACAGAGGAACCAGCCCAAGGCCCTACAGGACTCTTGGCCCTGAAAACCTGAGCAGCGATCGCTCAGCTGGTTTGGATGGAGCTGTTGGTACAAAGAGTTTAAATTTGCCTGCTGCAGGTAGATTTTTGCATTGGTGCTTCGCAGGATCCCACAAAGCCCAATTCCTACTGAGCCCCACAGGTTTCTCTCACATTCACCCAGTTCATTCCACCACCACCCTCCCCAAGTGAAAAATGCAATGACACTAACAGCCCTGCTCAGCGTTTCACAGGGCTTCAGGCACGATAACGATACAACAAAAGGAAGAAAGCAAACAACATTTTTCCTGATGCCACCAATGCAGAATCAACCCCGTGCTAGAGGAAACCAGAGCTCATTTCTGTTGCCGACCCCAGAGCACACAGCCCTTGCAGATCTTTGCTCCTGGCAGTGCTATAAGGCAGGTGAAGTCCAAGAGCTGAGGACAACTGGGAGCCCAGAAGCCAGGACAGAAAGGGAAGACCTCTCTTGTTGGGAAAGTCGGGTTTGACGTGGAAAGAATTGCTGCAGGCTCAGCTAGTGGAGGCAGCATGCATGGAGCCCTGGGGACTACCTGAGTCTTTCCTAGGACCGGAGTGAGTGGGATTTACGCTGCCAACCACCACGCTCTGCTCACGCCATGGAGACAAACCTTGACCAGCCCAGCCATTGGCAACACAGAGAAGTTGCCCAGGGGCCTCGAGGCAGGGCTCGCCAGCAGGAGCACGCCTCACCCAGGGGTGAGGTGCGATCCCTCCACCCTTGCATCTCTACTGCGCTCAAGTTTCCACTTGGTCCGTGTCAGACCTTTACACCATGCCAGTTGTGGTGGTACTTAGACCACGGCATCACAGGCAAGGGGTGACAAATTCCCCCAAATCTTTCTAGGAGGCGAACACCACTGGGTGGAGAATTGGGTCCCACAGCCCTTGGGACAGCAATGGAGAGAACATCTCCCAGGCTTGTTGAGCCACCACTGGGAAATCAGTCCCCTGCAGCTTGCCCAAGGTGGAAGGGGTACAGGTTGGACACATCTGCTAGGGAGCAGCCTGCCACAAAACATGCTCGTAGGGCAAAGCCCTTGGCTGTGGGGTTTGAGATCTCTGGTTTAGCGTGGGCTCTGTGCGCCCATGGGCTGAAAGACTCCCTCCGCACATGGGCTGGGATTTCACGCTGACAGCGCAGACTGGCTTTGGATAGGGCTTTGCAGCTCGAGGTGCAATGTTGGCGCTGATTTTCCTTGCACAGGCTGGGAAATCTTGAGCTAGAAAGCTTGTTTTCAGTAACAGGACAGGCTCTTCCTTCCTTCATGCAGCGCTCAGGAGGAAACTTTAGCAAAAAGCGCGGGATGGACAGCTCTCCATCTCTACCCACTAGATGACAAATCCCCACCACTTACAGCTGAGGAGCCAGCCCTGGGTACGGACATTTCCAGTCTCAGCCCCATCACAGTGAACTCGAAAGCTCCACACTCACTTACTTTGCTCCAGGATTTCTGAGCTTTGCCCATGTCCCCGGTTTGGGGCCAAGCCACAGAGTAAAGGGAAGGGAAGTAGCTAGAGATCAGATCCTCAGCAGATGTTAATCAACGTGGTGCTAATAGGATCAGGGGAACTACACCAGCTTGCATCAGCTGGAAAATTTGGGCTAAGCATCCAGAGAAGGAGCTTGAACAGCTCCAAAGGTATACAGGGCCACAGTGTCTCCATCTCCTAAATCAGCGTGGCTTTGATTGGTCTTGTGTCTGCCTGGGTGGGAGAGGTCTGGACCACGGTGCAATGAGATGTTGAGCCCAAGGCTACCGAGGTAGTTTTGGGGAAAGAGAGGTCTGAAGACACCCAGCTTGCTTCAAGAGGGTGCCAACCAGATGGCCATGGGCAAAAAGAAAAAGGAAACTCACCTTTGTTCTTCCTCGAGTTCTTCTTTGGTCATCATTGACTTGTACTGGTTTCCCCTCAGCTTTCCAGGACTGTATTTAAAAGAGAATGTCTCATCTGCAGCTAGAGAGTGGGAGAGGGAAAGACAAAGAAGAGCAAGAGATCGTGTGAGCCAGAGGCCTCCCGAGAGCAACGATCAACAGCAGTGGGCTTGTTCCCTTGAGCTTCTAGCTGACCCCTGCTCCTGCACACGCACCCCAAACCCCACGGCCACCCCAAAACACTCTTCTCCCGTCAGCTCCAGTCTCCAGAAAGCCTGGGCTGTGGCAGGGAAGCTGTGCGGATCGCAGTGGAGAGCCAAGGTGTCGCTGGCCAGAGGATGGCAGGAGTCCCAGCTGCAGCCAGCACTGGAAACAGCGAGGACTGCTGGGAGCGAGCAGCCCCGCTTGGAAGCAGATACGAGTAAATCCTACAGCGCAGGAACCATATGCTATCGCTGCCTTTGGAATCAAAGCCTTGCAGGCCCATCTTGGCTTATCAAGACATGCTAATCCTGCCCCGATTAGCTCGCAGCGTTTTCCGCTTCTCTCCAGACTTGCATTCCTCCTCTCCCTCCTCATCTGGGGGCCCTTTCCCGTGCTTGGGGCTCAGGGACGGTGCCACGAGCAGAGCTGTCCCAGGCCACGCAGCCCAGGAGCTCCCCGCAGCCCTCGACAAAGCTTGTGGGGGGAAAAAAAAAAAAAAAAAAAAAAAAAAAAAAAAAAAAAAAAGAGGTGCCACACTGCAAATAGCTGGGCTGCAAACAGTGCTGAGCCAAGGCGGCCGCAGGAGCACCAACACAGCCCGGTCCAAGTCCCTCTGTCACCAGTCAACAGACCTGAAGAGGAAACGGAGGTTTCCCTCTCCAAGCCTGGGTGCTCTCCTGCCCGGCTCGCCAGCCTTGGCCCCGTGCTAATTAGAGCACCGCAGCTCACGGACTCTGAGCCAAAGCTGATCCTTTTCCAATCGGATTTTGTTCGAGCGCTATTTGCTTTTAAAAACCTCTCCCCTGCTTTATCTTCCTGCAGATGGGACAAAAAAAAAACCCAAAACCAGAAGTGGAGGTGAATCCAAAGGGCAGCCCAGGGAGAACGGCTCCTTCGGGTAGTTGCCTTTATTGGTTATCTGTGGGCTGTTTATCTGCAAGGCTTTATCTCCCAAGGACTGCAGGACTCGGCTGCTTCACGTCGAGTATTGCTGTTTCCACATCCACCCAGAAACATCTGCTGCTTCCACCGACCCTCGGAGCCCCGGGGATACTTCTAAGGGGTCCACAAAAAGAAGATGTTATTGTATTATCGGCACGGCCCTGACAAATGGTACGTTATCCACCAACCAAATACCCAGGATGATACCTCCCAGCACCAGCAAGACCCCAAAAGTGGTGAAACTCCCCTGACTTCTGTGGCAGGAGAGAAAGCCCCAACTTGTGCCTAACCCGTGGACCCATCACCTGTCCCCAGCTGCCTAGGAAGCCCCATCCAATCCTTGCAGGCACCGCATTTGTGAATGTCTCTCCTCCACCTACCCAAATAAAAGACACCCCACAGCCCTTCTCCCTTCCTCACACCCAGAAGGATTCACCATAGAATGGTCTGGGTTGGAAGGGACCTTGAAGATCATCCAGTGTCCCCCCCACCCCGGCCCTAGGCAGGGACACCTCCCACCAGCCCAGGTTGCTCCAAGCCCCGTCCAACCTGGCCTTGAACACCTCCAGGGATGGGGCAGCCACAGCTTCTCGGGGCAACCCGCACCAGTAATTTACCACCCTCAAAGTGAAAAATGTCTTCCCAGTATCTAGCATCAACAGCTTCCCTCTATTTTCTGGTCAATACTGCCTTTAAGGATTTTCTCCCCGTGTTCAAGGTCAGCTGCTCGATTTAGCAATTCCTCCAACCCCAAGCTCACCACACGCATGCGCCCAGCTGCTGCCAGGGCTCTGGCAGACCCTGGGGACCCCCACGCAAAAGGCGAGTCGGGGTCTCATTTTGTAGATGGAGAAACCCGAGATCTCAAAACCAAGCTGTGCGAGGCTGCGTGGGCAGGTACGGCCCTGAGCGTGCCCAGCGCTGCAAGGTCACTGCCGCTGGCGTACGGAGTGTGCCTGGGCAGGTACTTGCGGGGTGGGAATTTAACAGAAACCTCCTCCCTGCAGATATCCACGTTTCCCTCCCTTTACACTGCTGCATCCCTGATCTTGGGGAGCTTCCCTGGGAAGCCCTGGTGGATTACTGCTCAGTTACTGATCCGGAGTGTTTCTCTAATCCCAAAACACCGTCGTGGCTCCCGGGGGAACGAACCCTTTCCCCACTCATCTTCACAAGTGTCTGAACACAAGTACCCCGATGCTCCGGTCCCCCAAACGTTCATCTCAGCCGTATCCCGCTTCCCTCGGTGGGAAAACCCTCCGAACAGGCAGGCAAACAAGTCCGGCCAGCTGGAAACAAGCAGTAATGCTGCGGCTTATCAGCCCTTCGGGTGGCCGTAAAAGTGTACGGAAAGAAAATTCAGCTGGCTGCTGCTTGGGGAGATATTAAGAGAAAGAAAAAGAAAAAGGAAAAAAAAAAAAAGAGGGTGTAACATCCTGTTTCTTACCCTGATGAAGGGCAGGAGCTGTTTTGTTACCTTTGTGTGGCTCGCCTGATTTCAAGGACAATTAAGATCATTTCCCTCACGTGGTTTTCTGCCAAGCAAATTGAGATTTGGGATTTTTTGCCTGTCCCAAAAAGGGCAGTTTAATTGCCACCCTGCCAGAAAAGAATAAGGGAAGAGGGAGGCGAGGAGGCTGCCCATCTCCCTGCCCACGTCTTGTGGTTAAAAAGGAGCCAGTGTGCGGCTTTGGAAACCGCTGGCTGTTTTCTGAGCTCAGGAACTTTCTTTGCAGACCGAAAACAAACTTCAGGAAACACACGGAAAAAGAGGAGGCCGAGTTTTCACATGGACGGCGAAAACACTACAGAAATATGAGGTGACCTACTTACTCACAGCCTCCCCGAGTTCCTATTAAAGAAAACATTTGTCTTTCATCTCTCTGCCCTCGCGTTGCCGGCGCTGTGACCCTGAGCTTGCGGGGTGAAAGCAGCCCCTCGAGCGCACCTCTGCTCCGCACAGGCTCGCTCCCGTGCACGCAGCGAATACCTGCCAGTTCCCCGCCAGTCTCGGGGGAGAAGGCGGCTCTGGTGGGTTTTGCCACCACAGCAGCATCCTGGGCTAGCGACAGACTGCCTGCACGGCCCCCACATGCCCAAGAGGAATCTCGGCTCGCTGGGCAGCAGCTCAGTGGCTTGAGGTGGGTCAGGACGAAGAGATGCGCAGGAGAAACGGTGAAGGATGGAGTGAGGTTTCTCCCCAGCAAAGCCGTGGCACCACCGTTATTCCCAGCTGCGCACCGCTCGCCGCCTCATCATCGACCTGAGCCATCACTTTACCCAGTCCTGGTAAAACACCTCAGAACTGGTGTAAATAATTCAGGAGAAGAGTCGGTAGCCATCTGCAGGAGATGCTTAAGAAGGATGCTGAGCTAGCAACGACCCACGGCCAGGGACTGTCATCTCCACCTGCTCCCGAGCCATGGTCCCTTCAGGGTGACACACAGCGGTGCCAGAGCAGCACCGAAGGAGGCAGACCCTGACACAGCAGCGTCACCGAGCATCCATTTGGCAGGATACATCCATCATTCCTCAAAGCAGGTCTCCCCCATCCCCGGCCACCAGCGCTGCGAGGAAGCCTGACTGGGCGGAATAAGGGTCTTTTGGGAACCCCATCTCCAAAGGCGCTTCCCCCACCTTGCAGGCATGGCACCGGGATTAAAATTTGATTCTCTGTGGCATTAGGAGTAATCCTCCCGAGCCAGGGGATTGCCACACAGCGCCTTAAAAAGGGCAAGCGGAAAGTGGGGCAGGGAAGGGGGAGCACCCCGAGCTCTCCTGCTCCCCCAGCTGTCCCCGGCCACCCCAGGCAGGGGCTCCTGGGGACATCCCAGCATCTCCAGGGCTACTCAGGAGAGCAGAGTCCCCTTTAGACACACACTCTCGCTTGGCACCATCTGTTTCATTTTCTTACGAGCGCAGCGGTTGTCACCCCAATTAGTCAATTAATCATTTTCCAATCAACTAATTGGCTAAACAGTTAAACACGGCTCTGACTAAAGCCCCTGGAGATCGTTCTGGATGTGTGCAAGGAGCTTTTGGGGTGGCTTCATCACAAAGCTACCCCATGGCAAACAGCCCAAGGGCATCTGGGGAAGCAAACAGGGGCTGCTGCCGGGGTAGGAATTTCCTCTCCATTTCCTGGAGGAAGGAGGACATCCCCAAGAACTCAGGGCTTCAGCCCCTTGGACCCATCCCTACCCTCCCCGCAGGGTGCTGGCTTGCTCGGCACTCACCATCCTCATCCTCCGGCTCTCTCACCACCAGCTTCTCGTTTTCCGAGTCTGGATCTTCCTCCTGAAGGAGTTAAAAACAGAGGAGAAGGTGCTGCGTGAAATAACCCATGCTTGGCCAGAGCACCAGAGCCCACAGGGCAGAGACTGGAGCTCCCAAGACAAGGGCCGAGCGCTCCTTCCCTGCCTCCTTCAGGGAACAGGCCAAAAGGATGCTTGCTAACGAGCCAGGTTCGTTAGTCTGCTTTCCTCTGGCTAGTCAGTGGGGGGGACATTGCCCTTGCTTATGGCACTCCCACCCAAAGGCTGCAAAATGCGAGTGCCTCCCCATAATCGAGGGGATATTAAGGTTTTTAAGAAGAACCTGCTATCCCCATGTTCCCAGGCACAGCCGTGTGCCTGAGCGCCCTCCTGGGCTGGCACCCTCCTGGGCTGGCACCCCCCCACCCCCCATCCAGCCCAGGGACGCGCAGGGGACCGAGCCACGAGCTGTGGGGACTTCTCCTGTGTGCCCCCAGGCCAGGCTCGGATGGACCCCCTCAGCACAGGGAAAGGCAAGTCCCTGGACCACTCTCCAGCTGGGACCAGTGGTCAAAGGCAATGCTGGGGGGGTTGTGCTGGTACCCCACCAGGAGCCCTCCCAGCCTTGCTTGGCATCACCCCCCCCCCGAGACACCGCTGGCTCCTGCCCATGGACCGCCGGCCCCTCGCTCCTCCAGGATGTGCCCACCCACAGGCATGGTGGCACGGCCGGTCTCTGCAGCACAGACAGGAGCAGCAACAGCATTTTTTTTTTTTTTAAATAAAAGCAAAGCCGTTTTGGAATTTTTGGGGCTTGCCTCCTATGAGCTACAAGTTTTATCAAGCCCAGATTCCTTCCCCTTGTGGCACACGCAGCGGAGAGTCATGCAAACGGCAAGCAGGGAGGGAAAGGAGCGCTCCGGCTCTGGAGATGACAGGGATACATGGCAGTGCTCCCGTCTATGTGCCTTCTTCCCACAAAGCGCAGCCCCCAGCGCCCTGCCTGCAAACTCCCATGAGCTGAGCCCGGAGGTCAACAGCACCCCGGAGCGCGCATCCCCCGGCATCCTCCCCGGCCCCGTGCGTCCCATTCCAAGCGACGGTGCTGGTGCGCAAAGGGCAAAGCAGACGGCGGAGCGGGGTAGGAGCACCGAGGGAGCCTGGCAAGGCACCACGCTGTTGAGCGCCCAAGAAAAATTAGGAGGAAGGAGACCCAAGGGAAATAAGGACGGTCCAAGAAGGACCCTGCGCAGAGCCGAGGCTTTGCAATGCACGGCTTCAGAGGAACTGCTGGAGCGCGGTACGCAGCCCCGACCCAGAACTAAGTTAGTTTGTCATCGGTGAGGAATGCGCATTATTCACAGCCATTTGCTGCCTTCTCACCACCCTGCTCTCGGGCTCCCCAGAAGGACACGCTGCCGAGACA
>NW_009647799.1:118245-120071 GCF_000708025.1 Charadrius vociferus | reverse complement strand
GGTCACGCTTCCAAACATGGGCACTTCCCACCGGACACCCGGGCTTTCCCCAGGTATGGCTGGGAGTGGGGCAGCACCCAAAGGAGAGACCATGGGGAGGGGATGCTCAGCCCTGGCTCCAGGGACTCAGCCACGAGCCCAGGACAGCACTTCCCCATCACATCTGTCCCTCCCTGTGAGCCAAGATGTCCCCAGGGAGACCCGACCCCCCAGGAGCTGGCACAAGAAAGAGATATTTTAGCCTGTTCCCTCCCCAGGCATCAGGAACTGAGCATTTAACAATGGAAACAAGTAGGAAATTTGGGTGCCCAACCTCCAAGGAAGGGAAATACCTGCGCTCCAACCCAGAGGAGGAAACATTTGATGGGAGCGGAGAGGGAGCAGCGGAGATGCCAGGCTGGCAGGCGACAGCAACGTGCCGTGGCCATGCTGGGAACCCCCCCCCTGCTGCTCATGGCAGCCGGTAGCTCGCCGCAGCGCAACATTTTTCTGCTTGGATGGCTTAGAGGCAGATGCCAGCGCCTCCCTTCCCCCCGCGCTGCGGCCGCGGCCTCCACATCCCCGTCTGTCCACCTCCCCGGGGCCGCTCGCTCCCTCGCACCCATCGCTGTGCCACCACCAGAGCCCCCCCGGGCTGCCATCGCCTGACCCCCCGCAGCAGCCTGGCATCGCTCCCTGCACACCCAAGCAGCACGTTTGCACCTGGAGCACTGTTTTCTCTGTTTTAAATGGACCGAGCCATTAAATGCCCAACCAACCCCCCCTCCGAGCCATTAAAAGCCCAACCAACCCCCCCTCCAGGGGAGTGCAGCGGGCAAGCTTTGTCCCCTGCCATGGCCACTGCTACCCCAGGATGATGTCCCATCCACGCAGGGACACCAGCGCCCATCGTGTCGCCCTCCCCAGGCGGGTTCTCCATCCCACGCACCTCTGCCTTGCCGGAAAGCACTGCATGGCCGCATCCACCTTCCGCTTGTCCCGTGTGCCCGAGGCTGGACCCAGGTGAGGCACCCAAAGGTGGTATCTGGAAAGAGGCAAAAAGCTTTGAGCACAAACGCCCCCGAGCCCTCCCCGAGCTTAACCAACCCGCCCTGGCAGTACCAGGACACGGGGCCAAATCTCGAGATGCGGCCAGCGGCACGCCTTGCCCCGGTGCCCGAGCCCACGCTGCCTCCGATCCGTGTGCCGAGCCGTGGCACGGCTGCTGGAGTGAGGGACACCGGAGACCTTCAACCCCCAGCCCTGGGGTCAAAGTTTGGAGCTCGTGGGCTGCCCTCCCCAGCAGCCCCGTCCCACGGGACCAGCACCCTTGCAGGGAGCCCTCGGGGAAGTGGAGCAGCTCAGCCAGCGGAGCCCTGGGAGGGATGGAGGCTGCCCGGGATGCTGATGCAGCAGATGGGGGCGAGCAGGAGGGGAGAGGAGAGGAAGGGCATGATATGATCAGTTCATTACCACTTGCAGGGTCTGCACTGCAGACGCCTTCTCCGTCATCGGGTAATACCCCTCGACACACTCCTGTCCCCCCACTGCCGTCACGGAGCTGGGGCTTCCCTGTCCTCTTGGCCCCACATCAGCTTTGAACGCAGAATGGCCTCGACCCCCGTACAAAGCCCTCCTTCCCCTGCCCTCTCCCAGCCCAAACCCTTCTCAGCGCCGGGAGGGCGGCCGTGGAGGAGGATACGCGTGGGCAGGGAGCTGGGACATCGCGTCCATTGGCCTTGCAGCGAAATACCAGCGCCGGGGCTGGGAGCAGCCTCCGGGCTGGCTTGAAAAAAGCTGTCAGCAGGGACAAAACCCCCCCCCTGAGCCTGGCTGTGCCCGCAGCC
>NW_009647799.1:114248-118166 GCF_000708025.1 Charadrius vociferus | reverse complement strand
CCCCTCCACCCCCGCCGTGGCCGGTGGGTGCTGCTGTGCCTGTTCCCCTCGCAGCGGCGGGGCGAGGGCGGCTGAGCCGGGGGCTGCGGTGCCCCGGCCGCGGGATGCTCTGCGAGAGCAGGACAGCATCCTGCAGCTGGAGAATAGAGGGGGAAGGTGATGGGGCAACAGTGGGAGACTCGACAACCAAAGAGGACGCCATGGCACCCCGGGCACTGCTCTTCTGTATGAAGCACAGTCCAGGGGTGATACAGGGAGACCGTTCTGAGCGGTGGGGAGGGAGGGAAGCGCGGACCAGGGCCAGACGGCAGCAGGAGCTGCTGGACAAGCAGAGACTCGAGTGCTCCGGCCGCCAGCCCGCGTCTCTCCACAGCTGCACACTGACCAAGAAAGCCTCCTCGCAGGGAAGGGGAGGGGGGGGGAAGGGAGACAAGAAGCACTGCAGGGAGACGAAGCACGTCATTATCCGGGAGCATCTGGAGGAGACTTGACACGAGCCGCCCAGGCCAGCTGCTGCAGCAAACAAAGATCGCATTGCCGCCGGCATGGGCAAGGGGACGCACCGGGAGGCAGCTGCCTGGCCCCAAGGCCACGCGGGGCCGGGAACGTGCCCCACACTCCCTGCCTGCTCCCGCTTGCGGGCGGGATGGACCCAGCCCGGTCCACGGCACATCCCGTGCCTGCTCGTGTCTGAGCCATCCCTCTGCACAGCTCGCCAGGGGCTCTGGAAAGCCCAGCGCCCGCCACCGCAGGGTTAAAACCCAACAAGTCGTTTACCTTAAATACCGATGCGGCAACTCATCTGCCTTGGCTTTAGCCCGAAACATTTGTTGGATGATCAGAAACACGCTTTTGCCCTTTAGCTTCCACAGCCAACAAGCGAGACGGCTGTGCGCGGAGCTGGCTCTGGCAGCGGAGGCTTTGGACCAAAGCAGGACCGAGGACGAGACCTCCAGGGATGTTTTGGGCATTGGCAGCACCGACCACAGTCAGACCCGAGTCACTCAGAGGAGACAGCTCAGACACAGGAGCTCGGTGTTGTCACCCCAAAAATCCCCCCTTATGGCTCTGCCGCCGCGCAAGCCCTCTCCCGGCCCCACTGGAGACGGAGGCCGGGCTCCCCATCACACCGTCATCTGCTTTTCAGCTCATTTTGGGCCATTTCCTCCCCGCTTCCTCCGTCCCCGGTGCAAACCCCTCCGAGCGACAGGTTTCCCTTCTCGGAAGGGACACGAGGAGGCCGTGGGGCTGGTGTGTCCCTCTCCCTTTCCTCAGCCAAAGGGACAGCCCTGGCAACTACAGGCAGGATGGGGACAAAGGAGCGCCCCGCTCCAGCTCCAGGAAAAGGGAAGATCCCAGGCTGCAAAGCAGGGGGAGAAAATTGTCTTGGATTAAACGCCCGGGCCCTGCGTGTTGCCATTTATGGCTGCACTTTCTGCTCCAAGCCTGATGCAAGAGGTTGCAAGAGGGAAAGAAAGCAGATGGGAGACAGCCAGCCAGAAAGAGAAAAGCCAGGAGGAAAAGGGGAAGGAAGAAGCCTTTAAGAAAAAAAATTAAAAAAAAATAAAAATAATAATGTTGGGCAGAGTTTAGCAAAGCAAAGCAGCTCCTTCTCACCCCAGTGCTGGGGCTCTCTCCCGCCAGCCGGAGGAGAAGCAGCTGCTGCAGAAGCAGAGCAGTTTTGCTGCCCCGGGCGATGGTGCTGCCACCCCCCGGGGTGCCGGGCAGGGGACATGCCTCATGCAGGTCTGACCCCCTGCCCCCAAAAAGCGTGGGGAGCATCTGCTCCCACCAATCCCCCCCCCCACATCCCATCGCTGCTGCGGGCAGAGACGAGCCACGGAGCGGCCAGAGCCCCGCCAAAGCTTCGGGGCCATCCAGCCCCCGGTGAGGGCTCAGGCAGCGCCAGGTCTGGTTAGGAAATCACCGGCACGTCCCATGGGAGGGTGAGGAGTACCGGCTCAGCACGGCCTGTCCCTGCCCGCACCGGCATGCCGCAGCACAGCACCCCTAGTGTTGCACTCATCCGGCTCCTCCGCTGCTCTCCCCTTTTTTCACTCCATCCTCTGGCAAGCAAACGCCACCGGCACCAACACCGGGATGTCCCTTGCTGCCACCGATGGGCCGGGCAGCATCCTCGGGCAGGGAGCAGGGGCAAGGCAAAGCCTGTCCTCACCTCGGAGGCTTCCCCGGCTGGTGTTCATATGGCACTTCAGAAGGTAACGAGTCCTCATGGCCTCTGCCCAGCGGCACACTGGCTCTGCGCAGGCTGCCGGGGCCGGACCCAGCCCAGCCGAAAGAGTGGTCGGGCATTGGAATAGGCTGGGGCGGGGGGGGGGGGGGGGGACCCGCCCGGGCCCCCGGGGGGGGGGGGTGACACTTGTCCTGCCTCGCTTCCCATTGTGCAAACGCTGCAAGAGACGGTGCATTCGTTATCGGCACAGACTGCACCGGGTGGGAGCTGGGGCACAGCCGAGGAGTTACGGGTCCGGCAGGAGAGCTCCGCATCCCGCTGGCAGAGGCCCGTGCTGCTGCCAAGGCTGCGACGAGGGGTAACCCATCATCGCATCCCTCCCCACCGCGCTGCGGGACCGCAAAGCTCCCGTCCCAGCCCTGCGGCAGCGCGGAGGCAGGCTGCACGCTCTGCAATTAAAGCCAGGCTAATTAAACAGCCTCTTCCCTCCGGCGGCGTGAGGAAGGCAGGCAAGGAGGTATTAGAGGGGGAGATGCCGACTTCTGAAATTGAAAGAGGGTCCCTGCTGGGAGCTGGGTGGTTTGTCCTTCTACCGCCTGATGTGTCCAGGGGTGCTGGGAGCCCCGGGAAGACACAAATGGGGGTGGGGACACAGGGGAAAGGTGCCAGGAGCTTTGCAGAAGAGGTAGGTGACATCCCCTTTATGCCTTCGCTCTCCGGGTGACAGCACAGCACAGCACAGCATGCCGTCCCAAACAGGCAGGGTTTGCATAACCTTCCCTGGCCAGGACGAGCTGGGCACCTCTGAGGGTGAGGTCCCCCATTGCTGGAGCACCTCCAGAGCTGTCCCCTCTTTCCCCACTGTCACCCACTTGACCTTGCTCTGTTTGAAGCCACCAGCTGCGGTTAACCCTCGGCAAACCAAGCCGCCGTGCCCGACAGAGAGCCTGGCACTGCCCCCTCACCCTCCCCATCTCCAGGGCATCCTGGCCACGAGGGCATCCCAGTGGTGGCTCTGGACCACCACTGAAACCCCCATCCTGTCCCTGCCCCCTGCCATTTCCAGGGCAGAAATACTTATTACAGAATTGGAGTTTTCCGACCATTTCTCACGAGAACCAGACTCGGCAGCCCCAGCGACGCTGCAGTTCCCACCCAACAGCTTTTCATTCGGGGATCGCTTTGACAGCCCTGCCTCATCCGTTAACAAGCTGGGGATGGGGATTAGAACAGACAGCGACACACTAATTAACTTTTTTTCAGTGATGGGAGCCAGCAGAGACAAGGGGAACCACTACCAGCAATTAGTGGAAACAAGGACTCCTGGGCTCCTTTCCCTGCTCTGCCACTGCTTCATTTTATAGCCGCGGGCACGATGCTGCAGCAGTCCGTTCCTCGCAGAGAGGGGCAGGGAAGCCTCGACCCACACTGGTTTTAGCAGCCGGTTGCACATCGTGGGCTGCGCTGGCAGGAGGTGGGAGCAGGAGGGAGACTGAGCCCCGCGGCTGCCCCAGCTCAGGGTGCTCAGCAGATACTGGTTTGCACGGGCAAGGAGAAGGGAAGGAGGGGGGCAGCGGGGTGCAGGGCTCCAGCCGGCCATTAAACACGCCGAGGCTGCTCTCCCCGGGCAGGTTCATCCATCAGCATTTTGGCTGAGTGGTTAATGGCTGCAGTGAATCTGAACCAGCCCGGTGCGGTACGTGCTGAGCAAATGGTGGGGGGGG
>NW_009647799.1:112144-114033 GCF_000708025.1 Charadrius vociferus | reverse complement strand
GAAGCAACTTTGGGGATATTTGCAGGGAGCATCTCGCGGAAACGGGGAAGCCAGGGGAGAATCGGCAGAGCTGCGGACGGTCTCCCCTGCTCTGCCCGCAAGATGGGCCCCTGGATCAGCAGCCCGGGCGCTGCTCCCCGCTCACACGTGTGCGGTGCCTGCTGGAAACGCACGTCCTCCCTGCGCCGTGCCACCCAGCACCACGGGACTGCCAGCCTCGGCCAGGCAGCCTGCGCCGAGCGGTCCTGGCAGCCGTGAGATCACGCGCGGGCCGGCGCTCCCAAACACTTACTCAGCAGCGAGAAGCATCCCTCCCCCCCTTCCCGCTGCTCTCCACCACCACTCAGATCGCAGCCACCGCCTGGTCTCCGTCCTTGCCCTGCCTCGCTCCTACACTGAAGTAATCACTTCCCAGGAGGAAAAACTGGCCAGGACCTTATTTAGCTCCAGTGTCCCCTTCACTCTGCTGCGAGAGGGGCCGAGGGCAGCGCAGCAGAGACCCCAGTCCCACGGGGCCCAGCCAGGCTTCTGGGGGACCCTATGCCTTGAGTACCGGCTAAATTCCAGGCATGCAAAACCCTGTTACCACACCTGTGCTGAGTGGGGATAAAGGAGCTGAGCCCGTCTCTGAAGGCGATAAGCATTGAGCAGTTCAAAGAAATCGGGGCCGAAGAGCAGCCAGAGGGGAGGGGAAACATTCCTGAGAAGACTCAAGCCAGCGAGACAGCAGAGGAACCCACGAGCTCTGGCAGCACTGCATACGGCCATCTGTCCCGACGGGGTGCTGCGCTTCATCAGAGCGCGTTGGGTGTGCCCCAGGCCCCACAGCAGCTCCGGCTGGGTGGCCAGCTTTGCTGCTGAGCTAGCCCAGCTGGGACCCAGCCAGCTGACAGCAGCCCAGGGGCCATCCAGCTCGACAAGGAGCCTGGTGCTCAAAGGCCCCAATAAATCACGCGGCAGAGGGACAGATGTGGCTTCCAGGACGCTGGGATGAGGGAAGGAGGCTGCTCGAGAGCCGTACCCGCAGCCAGGGGGTGCTGGGAAGGGGAGAGGGAGAGCTGGGAGGCTCAGAAACGACAAGCGGAGGTGCACAGGGAGGCAGACTCCCGTCCCAGCCCCGAGAGCGGGTCAGAGCATCACGGTACGGATGGGGGTGTGCAAACCCCTGGGACCTGCCCAAGGCCGTCCAGTGAGCCAGTGGCGATGCTTTCCAAGGCGAGGGCTGTCTACGCGCTGCCCGGCAGCCTGGATACAGTCGCTGAGGATTACAAATGCTGCTAATAATAGCCAGCAGGCGCCTGGGCCCCAGGCCTGTGCTCCCCAGCCGAAACGTACTGCCTGCACACGGACAACGCATCGCTCCTGGATTCTGAGCCACCCCATTACTCACTTCCCTGCATTGGGACAAAGGGCCAAGCGGGACAAAAGCCACCAAAACCCAAGTTTAGGCACCTTGGGTTGTCACCGAGTTCCATCTGAGCCCGGCAAGAGCAGGGCAAGCTCCTTCCACAGAGGCTGCGTCGCCCTTTTATTTTTAAACAAGATCCGGTGCTGGAGGAGGATTTACGGGGAGTTTATAGGCATCCCTCCCCCACCAGCCCCCCCAGTTCAGCCAGGGGTCAGACCATAGGGCCAGTGTCCTGCTGGGGCTGGGAGGGAGGGGGAAGCCAGTCCCTTCCCCTGGGGCAGGCAAGGACAGCGGGACAGGGACAGCGTAAGGGAACCCTGCGCTGGCAAGGGGACAGTTTGCAGCAAACCACAGAAAGATGATGCAGACGGGAAGAATAAACACACACACACAGAGCACCTGGATTAGCTCCTGGGAGAAGACGACTCCCAAGGGCGGGATGTGCAGACAGGAGAGGCTCACACAGACATACAACGCTCTT
>NW_009647799.1:109318-111345 GCF_000708025.1 Charadrius vociferus | reverse complement strand
CCTCCCCGGCCTCGGCACCCCCCTCCCGCACGGAGTCGGCAGCCAGAGCGATCCTCCCCCCCTTCCCGCCCGTCCGGGATGCGCCTACGCACCCACCCGCATCCACCGGTGGGATTTGGGCAAAGGGGGGGGGGCGAAGAAGGCAGGGCTGCAAACAGCCTGGCTCTGCCTGATGGCTCGGGCTAGGAGGACCTTTTATCAGACACTGCCCTATACCCAAAAAGTCATTCCCAGACCGTTCTGCACAGTCACTCGCATCGTTCGTAACCATTTGACGTGGAAAGGTCTCCGTCTCCTGGGATGCTTGCCGCAGGCAGGCGGGCACCCACAGCTTGGTGAGCTCAGCAGGGTGGCAGGGAGCTCTGTGCAGGTTGGGGTGTCAGCTGGCCTCCATGTACTGCTTAACGAGCATTTACACCTTATTAGCCCTTGGCTGGGTAGTGGAGGAGCTGGCAGGGCAGGGGAAGGCTGTCCCGACTCTCCTCGGTGAGGAGCATCTGGCCATGCATCTACGCCAAGCGTCGCTCCACCTTCCCCAGGAGCTGCAGGCGCTATAGGTGACACATTTGTGCCACAAACTGCTGTCGCACCCACCAGGTACACGGGTGCTGAGTTAGCTGGGCTGTGAGAGCCTCCCCACGAGCACCACTGTGTCTGAGAAACAGAGGGCTCAAAAAAAAACCAAAACAGGATGTGCCCAAAAGCCATCACAAGTTGGCAAGGAGACCGGCCAAGCAGTTGTCAGGTCCTTCCAGACACTGCCACCAAGGATTTCCTGCCTCTTGAGGCTGCTGGGAGGATTAGCCAACCTTTTACAAAGCAGGCTGAAATTAGAAGGCCTAAGCTATTCCCGCCAGGGTAAAACCAGCACGGAGCTTTCTCCCAGCCGCGTGCGAGGGGAGCAGGCATGGGAACCCGCCCCCAAAGTTTCCTCCAGGGAAAAGGCTCTGGAGATATCTCCGGGAGCAGAGATTTTTATTGACTGGCTAAAAACAAAACACGAACAAAGACGGGATTAAATCCCCGGGGTGGGAGGAAGGAAGCGAAGCCATGATCCTCACTGCGGTTTGTCTTTATTGGTAATCCTATCAGGCAGGCAATCGTTAGCGTATGGATAATTGTATTCTTAGTAACAACCAACCATGGTAGTTATCTTCCCTTCTCCTGCACAGCTTTGCGTTTCCTGGGCCCCGATCATCAGCGCTGCTCTAGAGCTCAGCCAAAACAGCCAGAGACAGTAGCATCACACCACTGTCTGGTTCAGCACCTTTTTTGATGTGTATTTGGGTCCCTTCTCCTCCCTCCCTGCCCAAATCCATTCTTTTCCTGCCGGCTTCCAAAAGTGTGACTTGCGAGATGGAAGTCGAGTAAAAGCACGAGGTCAGTGAGAGCCAGGACTGCTGTGCCAGATGAATACAAAGGGGTATAAATAGGTCTGGAGTACAGCGAGACTGAAATTCTCTCTCAGGCAGCTTCTGGAAGAACCTTCCAGGGGCAGAGGGAGCAAAGAGCCTCAGCCAAAAGGTTTACAGCAGAGCCTGTCTGGCAGGAGGGGGTGGTCGCTGCTGGGAGCCTGGCACAGCCTCGGGTATGTGACATGTCACCGTGGGTTTGGGAATCAACCGTTAATCAGGTTTGATTGTATTTCTTCTGGTTTTTAAGTAACCTTGGAGCTGAGCTGACCACCTGCAGTAGCCACAAAGGCATCATCCCAAATCCAGTGCATCACTTGCCTTCTGAGACTTCTCCCGAGCCCTGGAGGTTGCTCACAGCTAGAGACAGGACTAGAGTGGGGACACTCACGGGACCGGGTCTTTGCTCCTCTGCTCACACGGACCGTCAGTTTTGGGGACAAAGAGGAATTTTGGGCTAGAATGTCAGAAAGTAGCCACTGCTAGTGGGGTGACTTGGGGTGTTTTGGCCTTACGCACAAATGTACACATTTGCAGCTGTCACGGTGCCCTCAATTACCTCTGGCATTCCCGACATCTCCTGCTCTTCTCCCCTGGCACCGTGCATTTTCCACG
>NW_009647799.1:92008-109248 GCF_000708025.1 Charadrius vociferus | reverse complement strand
GAGACTGAGCGCTTCAGCGAGCACCCTCCCAAGCAGGATTTATCACCGCCTTAACGCACGAGGTGTTGGCCCTCACAGCTGCTTCTGAGATTGGGATCGTGGATGGGGAAACCAAACAGGAGCTACAGCCAGAGACGACCGTTAGCAGCTCTGCCTTTGGACCTGCAGTGATTCACTATCAGGTTGCTGGAACCTGCTGCGCTTGTAGGAGTCGTGAGAACTGCAGGGCTCAGACACGTCGGAAAAACAACACTCCCGGTCTTGAGAGCAACAGCCAGGAGCATCAAGGACGCATCTGCAAGAATGACTGCTCTAACCCAGATAACTTCATACAGCAACGAGGTGGCAGAATCAGCAACAGGGCTCAGCTCCCCATGTCCAGACCTGGGGTGAGAGCCAGATCTCCTGCAGAACACGATCTGATGGGGACGATCCCCCAAGCAGAAACCGGGCCCAGCAGGTCCCGTGTGATACCCTCTTGTCCCCTCCGTGGCTCTCCACAGGCAACTGGATGGAGTAAACCTGCCTTGATGCAGCAAGGCTCCCACTGGGAGAGACAGAGGGTATCTGCATGGTTCCCCCATCAATTTACAAGACAAAATTAACGCCTCTGACTCCCGCCACGCAGCCGCACGCTGCGGGATGGATTCACACGCCAGGTCGGCTCCCAGCCAGGGCTCTCTGCCCCGCTCCTGCCCGCCAGCTCCGGGAGAGACGAGCTGTCGCAGGATCTGCACTGAGACC
This sequence comes from Charadrius vociferus, assembly GCF_000708025.1. Lineage (NCBI taxonomy): Eukaryota > Metazoa > Chordata > Aves > Charadriiformes > Charadriidae > Charadrius > Charadrius vociferus. The sequence continues at coordinate 108,504 of NW_009647799.1, read as the reverse complement.
GGGGACAAGGGGTGGTGGGGAGCTCGGGGAGGGCGATAATCCCCCCGCCGGGGGTGCCAGCCTTGCCCCGGGCAGCCGAATGAGCGGACTGCCCCCTCCCGGGAGGAGAGCAGCTCTGCAGCGGCTAGGGACGGGGCTTGGCTGGTGTCGGCTCGGGCCCGCCGCGGGGGGAGCAGAGGACGGGGTGACAGCTGAAGAGCTTTACCAACAAAGGGGGGATTCAGGGGAGCAGCGGTGACAACTGCGCCGGGAAGCATCCCCCGCCGCCGAAAACGCTGCGCTGCAAATCTGCCTGCAAGAGGGATTTAGCTGGCTCGGCTCCCTGCGGCCCCGGCGCTACGGCCCATAGCCCCACACCGCTCCCAGTCACACACAAACAGCCAGGAGAGCCTTCGGGAGGCACAAAAATGACCCCACTGAGCAGGTTGAACGCTCTTACTCTCCCCCAGCATGTGGACTGTGCTGGCAGCGGCTGTACCGAGGTCCTCTGCTTACACAGGTAGTGTCGCTCCCACCCCAAGGGCTGAAGCAAGGTGGTTTCAACACGCCTCTCCTCCGCAGCTGTAACCCACACACGCGTCTGCAGGAGCCTGTGAAGTGAGGTGAGCAGATACATGCTGGTTTCTAGCAGGGAAAGCAACTAATTTGCACAGACCTTAGTAACTTCAGACAGACGATTCCATGTTCCCAGCTCCTCCAAGAACCCATTTCCCCCTCAAATAAAGCTCGAGCACAGACCAGTCCTGTAACTGAACCAAACTGGGATCGTTTCTGCAAGCTCCAGTCGTGCTCCCAGTCACTGATACCACTTATTCCTTGCCAAGAACGGCAACGTCCTCTCTGCTTTGATGCCAGAAATGAGAAGCTATCTCAGGAAATGCCACTGTACTTAACCTGCTCTTCAGCTGACACAGTCTCGGAGGTCACTAACCTCATCTGGCTGTTCTTCATTTGCTTTTTCACACCTGGCTGCGTGCTAGCTCTGATGCTGCAGTGATGCTCAGAGAGCTGGTTCCACTCACAAGGGGCAGAAGACTAAACACCACAGGAAGAGTTCAGCTCACCAAGAGGCCTGAGCCAGCGCAAGGGTAGGGAGGGCCGTACCTCGCTCCACTGAAAGGGATGATCCTACCAAAGAGCTCTCATGTGAGTGCTCGGTTCTACACCTTCTCCCTAAGCTCCCTTTCCCAGCCTGTCCGCTCGCTACGCCTCTGGTCTCACCCAGTACAGCTGCTCTTCCGTCACGTTAAAACTAATTTTCCAGCCTAATCCCCAAGCTAGGGCAGGCTCTGAGATGTTGTCGATGGTCTTCAAAGTTTGGAACCAGCTGCACAACTGGCCTTGCCCTTGAAGACAAACAGATAGAAGCCGATAGTCCCAACAGCGAACCAAAAGCTCATGGATGCTGCCAGCCAGTCCACTCCTGACTGGAGCAGAACAGCTGAGAAAAGACGCAGCCTTGAGTCTAAACAAGGCAGTTCTGCATCAGAAAAGCAATCCTTCTGAAATTCTCCTCCAGCCCTCGTATGCCTCCCCTGCTAGCACAGCTGGGACACAGCTGGACCAGCTGCTGCTCATCCTCCTGCAGACACTCGCTGCAGTGGCAGCCCTCCAGTTTCAGGTCCTTCTGTTGAAGGAGAGGACACAAAACAGTTACAGGCATCACATACAGGTGGGGAGCCGCCACCTCTCAAACCAGAAGGGACATGGAATGATTATTGCCTTTTGAACACATTTCCAATCAGCTCTACCTGCCTCAATTTACACTTCTCCAGAAACAGGAGGTGCAGTCCCACAGAGGAGTCTTTACATGCCTTGAAATAAAGGTGAGATTCTGCAAGCATATTAGTTCAATCCCAAAGCAGTCTTAAAACACACAGCTACTTAGTGCTGTGGCTAACACCCAAGTGGAATGCAGCCCTGTTCTCTTTGTGACTTGCTTCCTAACTGCCACAAGAGAAATACCAGTAGTTATTTGCTTTTATGTCAAACCAGAGGACAGGAGCAAGAACATCAGCAAGGATGCAGCTCAGACAATCCAACCGCCACATTCCAACTCGGGTAACCATGTCCTGTTGGCTCCCGGGTAGCAATTAAAAAAAAAAAAAAAAAAAAATCAGTATGCCATCCTCCTTGTTGAAACGAGGCATTAGGGTACAATTGTCACAAAAAGGAAGATAGTTAGATAAATCAGAGGAATAAAAATAAATCAAGTCTCAATTGCAAGGCCACAGTGGCACTGAGGGAGGTACCAGCAGTATCTGCAAATCAGGAAGAACTATGGGATGATCTTAAAGCTGGGCGCACACAAAATCGCCTCTCTTGGGAACGAAAAGCAGAAGGAGATATGTTACAAAAGCATTTGTACAATGGCTCTAACATTGTTTTCAGCCATCACAATTTATACCATTTTCTGGAATTGGGTCTTGTTAAATGCCAAGCACTGACACGCCTGGAGTGCCCACCCGGGGAGCAGGGGCTCATTTGCTAATTGTGACTGCCTGGCTGCAGGGAGCTACAGCATCTAGCAGAGGATGTGAACAGGGGACGGGGAGAGATCTTCTGAAGAGCAATTGGAAAGGAGAAAAAAATAAAATTGTTTTTATAGGTGACAGTAATCAAGAAAAGTGTTTACATGAGTGTTTGGGAAGGGAAGGACAGAAGTTTACACAGAAATCAGCAAACTTGCTGCCTGCTGCCACAAAACCATTTACTCTTCACAGTGGTTCATTCTTCAATATACGATATAAGTATTTCAAAAGCCTCCAGGCTGCTGTCCCACACTCTCCTTCAGCTTATTTACCTACAGTTACTGGTTTCAACAGAGCTCAATAACAAAAATATACAAGTTTTTCCACTTTCCCAACCAAATTCATTAAGAGGCAGCTCTCTCCCTGAACCCCCAGGCACCCGGCAGAAGGCTCTCTGCTTGGAGTCTGGCCCTTTCACAACCACTCTCTAAACCGCACATCTTATCTAAAAGCTAAGCCAGAAACCATATGTGACACCTGGAAGATGAAACCCCCTCTCATCAGTATGAGGTGGCGAGAGAAATACAACAGAAGGCATCTTGTAATACAGCCTGGGGAGGAGAGGGAAGGGGCAAAAGCACACATTGCAGTCTGGTAACAAAGCTACGGACACAAACCTTCTCCCAAAGCCACCACAGTCCCAGCAGCTTCCAAAACACACCCCACCATACAGACATACTAATCACAGGCCAAGAAAGAGCTAGAGAGAGTTCCCAAAGCACCCCTATAGCTGTTACCTGAACACCATTTAGCATACTGTAGTGCTCTGGGAAACAGAGGTGTACATCTGTAGGTTTTTTTCAGATCACGATGGGAAAAAAAAAGTGACTAGCCAACAGGATAATGCAAAATAATTGATTTTATTTAAAATAAAAAGCAAAAACACAATCATCCAAACAAGACAATTAAGAATATCCCAGCTCTGCTGGATGGGGTGATAAAAGCAGCTAACGGCAGTGGCAGGGCTTGGAGCTGACAGCGTGACCATGACCATCAAACAAATCGGTAAGCTCTTTCCTTCCCCCCTTTGCAAGGGGGATGCCAAAAACCTCCCATTACAATTAGCCCACACAGACATTTCAGATTTGATTCAGTCAACAGTCTTGCTTCCTGCCCCACGATGGCTGGGGATTCAGGGAGGAAAAATGTCTACGTTAATTATGAAAGAGGTTGCTGTCTTTCTTCTAAGCATTTGAAGAGGCTTAATGTAACTGAGAAGACAAACTGTAGCCAGCATACCCGAGCTGGAAAAGGGAGGAAGGTATGCCAGTGCTTCCTCCACGTCACCTGCTCCCAGAGCACTTGTGCAGAGAACAGGTGCCGAGATCGGCGTGCCGGTTGTTCACATCTACAGTTCCGACAGGGTATTTACGCATTTACTCCTGAACTGTCATAGCAGACAAGCCTGCATTCGTTACCAGACTCAAATGCACAGCCAGAGCTCACAAATCCCTTTACCTCTCACCAGAGCAGGCAGGACAATGACACCGATACCAACAGTACAATCGGGAAGACCATGGTCCAAACGCAGCACGCGGCTCTCTAAGCTGTCCCTGGGGAACAAGGCAGCCCACGAAGTACCACAGGGCTGACGAAGCGCCAGCGGGGGCTGAGGTGGAGCAGCACTGCTGCTTTGGGGCTCAAGGAAATGAGGGGCCCACTGGGTCTGGGTGCTGGACCACAGCAGCCTGCTACATCCAGGGGCTCTACAGTACACAAAAGCAGTGGGGTTGGAGTAGGAGATATGGATGCCCCAAGAAGCACAAGCCTGGAGAAGCGAGAGCACAAAACCCACTCTCCCCAGTCAGCCTCCCATGAGCACAGAGCTAGGCACAAGGGGACCACAGTTTTTAACTTTATTCCCCATTCACCTGGCCTGGAACGAGGGCCTGGGAAGCACCAGCTCCCTCTCTTCCTGTAAGGCCAGGGAAGCTGACTCTCTGATAAGAGATAATTTATGCTAGTCCTATTTTAAAAAGATCCCAGTCTAGCAGGACCTCCTCTTTAGAGCAGGCCATGAAATGCCAACAGTTAAACTCTGGTGAAAACAAAAAGCCTTGTTCTGTGACAATTTATGTACCACACAGCAATTCTGGAAGAGCCACTGCGGAACACCACGTGGCCAAGAGTGCTGAACAACATCCCCAATGTTTCCTGCTACAGAAAGCTAACACCAGGTTAGGAAGTCTCAGGTTGCTTAGGATGTCTGGAACACTTTTTGTGGGAGGACGACTTCAAAGCATCTTACACAGTAAATACATCTCAGCCTCACAACACCCCTGTGAGGTAGGTATTTTCCTCATCTACTAAAACAAAGACAGAAGCTCACCGATTCAGCTGAGGCGAGAGCCTGTAAGCAGAAGAACCAGAGAATCCCAGGAGTCACGATGCTCAGGTAGCCTAAACAGATACTCCTTTGTTTCATACCAGAAAGTGTCTTGTGGAGAAGTCAGTACAGCATTGATGGTATCACGATGCCTGCAGTCCATTTCAAACACACTGCTTTTCTGCGAGCGATGTCAAATGAACATAGGCTTCAATCTGAAATTGTTTTATTTCACACCATGGAAGAGTTCATAGGCACGGAAGAATACTTTGCACTCTACATCTTCCAATTGTGCTTCTGGTGGTAGAGGTGTGGCTTTCCCAGCACAGCAATCAGACTTTCATGCAGATGTAAGATTTTTAAGACTGGAAAACTCAACTGTGCATGCCAAATGCAATTGCAAGCTACAGCATAAGCCATCTTACTGTACATACTGATAGTCAAGCCACCAAAGAGGGCGGTGGACAGCTCTAAGGGCTGCCCTCACGGTGACAGAGCTGAAACTTCTGAGCCTTCACCTCTCCAGGCTCCAACATTCTTCCAAAAGCTGCAGTCTGCTCTGTCTGAGAAGACATAAAGATTGTGCAGGCTCCCAGGCTGTTCAACCGGGCAGGAAAAAAGGCAACCTTGGCCAGAAATGCCAGGAGTTTGAGAAGTTTTTTTGAAAATGAAGTAATATTGTGGAAGAATCTGCAGCAGTCTACAGAGCAAGCGTGCTCACTTATGCCTGGCTATCACAGTAAATTCAGGAGTCTGGACAGCTAAGGAGTGTACCAATAAACCTTCTCTCTTTCTATTTGTTCACCACCACACTGCTCCTACACAAAGTGGCTGGGACAGAAGATTTGGAAACAAAAGATCCTGACAAACGTATTTAAGATTCCCTTATACAATGGGATATGGCCCAGTCTCCAAGAAGGAAGAGAGTGTTTAAATAGGAAGAGACAAGGTTAAGAAAAGGATCAGAAAACCCAGACAAGCAATATTCTGAGTTCCATCCAACCTAACGTGCATAAGAAACTCACAGTTAAGGCTGCCAATCTGCTTTGTAATTGCACTACCAGTGCCTGGGCATTATTGCATGTTTAGTACAGGCATACTACTTCCGCTTTCAAGTTTCCTCTCCCAAAGAAGAATGGCTGAAGTGAGATCTAATACCCACCTCCTAGGTCCCAGGAGAGCACCCAAGGAAGCACCACAACCCAGCTATCTTCTGGCTGTGCTGTTCAGATAGAGAAGAAGGATCGTTTCCTTGCAGCACACCTTCAGCCAGCCAGACCTCTTTGCTGACACCACCAGCACAAGCCCCTGCTAAAAAAACCCCAGTAGCTCCAACAGATCCCTTGGGGATGAGAGCTTTACCCGGCATAATACAAACGCATCTACACAGACGTAAGCAACACATTGCATTTTTAAAAAGCATAAAACAACAATATGCCCCCCTCCCAGTCCTTTAAAATTGGCACCACAAGTTCTGGAAACATCTGAACCCATAACTTCAAAGAAAAGCCATTTAGATATGTGAAATGCACTGGCCTGAATGAGCCCATGGCCCTATGACTGCTTGGTATTTAAAGCCCAGCAACTGTTGTTATGCAACTTTGTCAGTTGTTGCCCGTATTTAAAGCCCAGCAACTGTTGTTATCATGTAAGAGTGAGACTTTGTCAGTTGTTGCCTAGTGCTAAACATCACACCTGCACCTGAAGGATTGTAATTACTGGCAAATGCTGACATTTTCCCCTACAGGTTTTGCTGTGCAAGAAACTCCAGGATTCTCCTGCTCCATTGAGCTTCCTATCGCAAGGTGCTAGTGCATCTTTGTTACCAGTCATCATAACAGACACAGAGCAAAAGTAAATGGACTGTTGCTGGTTAAGGTGTTGCACTTTAGATGTATGCGCATAGATTAAGACCACAAAAGATGCTTCAGGTCGGTGGTCACCTCCGCTGAAGTTGCTTCAGTGTTTGGAGCATTCATTCCACCTTCCCTTCCTGAAATTCTGGTGCGAGATCCACCGGACATTCGGATAGGCCAAAAGGGCTGGTGTTCCTTTCCTCAAGTGTATAGGACAACATGTAAACATATGACAGTGTCAAAGCAAAGCAGGTTTTTAGATTTACCTGCTGTTTTTAAAAAGAGTTCTTTAAAAACTGACCGTTGTCTTCCTTACCAGTTACATGAACCATTAAATACTTGGCGTGTCCTTACCCAAAGCTGGGTTATTAGTGCACTCACTTGGGGCGCAGAGGGGACAAAGCATTGCACTATAACGTAGAGTCGGGGCATTCCCCTACAAGTTATTAAGGAGCCAACCTTCGACAGCACATAATGAAGACGGATGTCTGGGTCGAGGAAGAGTGACAAAAACTTAAGGACTGTGAGAAACAGAAGCAGAAGGGGGTAGAACAGAGCTGGCTGGCTGCTAACGGAGCTTCGACCGGCAGCTGCCTCTAGGCGGGTGTTGTTATCTCTCAGGGGTAGCTGCGGCCTCCACAAGACTCCCTAATCCTGTCAAAAAAAGTACAACTGCCTGTCAACAACTATAGCATTTCCCCTCATATCAGCACAAAAGATCACAGCGTGCAGGTTAATTGTATGCTTATTTTTCCTATAGAATTGTACAAGCCAGAGAAGATTTTGTTTGGAACTGTTTCTATCAACTAATCCATCACACAGCTGGAGCAGAAAGCCCACCCATCCTCACAGAGCAAAACAATCAACATACAGGAGGAAGAACAGTTAAACCTGGAAAGCAAGTGTTCTGGGCAATGTGCTAGTTTGTTATATTTAAGATACTGATTTCAAAATTTGAAGTGCAAACAGCCTAAAAATGCACGGGATTTTCAGAAGAACAGATCTACATTGCTGCAGCTCTTTTTTAAAAAAAAAAAAAAAACAACAAAAAAACCACGAAAAAAACAGGGTCTGCATTAAGGCTTGTTATCTCCTGCTGCTCATTCCCTGCCTGCAGTGACAATTGGCCGCTGAAATGGGATTTGACAATGTCATAGCAAACAAATTGTTAAAACCTCCAGAGGAAAATAAGCAGTCAGTACAGTTCTCTCCAACTGTTTAACGATGCTCTGTACTTGTAATTCAATTGTACTCGGTTATGAGCAACTCCTGGAAACGAGAGCAGTATATCACAGCAAGATAAACGGCAACATGTACAGGAGCAAACAGGTCTTTAGGCAGTACCCTACACTGGGAAGTCAGGCATGATAGACTCTGGACTTCCTCAGGTAAATTACTACTGCACACCTTCGTTCACAGGCTGCACAGTAAGTCACCACAGCACTTGCATCCATGCCAAACCTGGGGTATCCAACAGCTCAAGAACTAGACAGTACCCTAATGCAGGCAGGCAGCTAATACAACAGCATCGGTTAACCAAACTGCAAGGAGTTTGCTTAAGAATTTTGGCAAGCCTCTGCTATACGAGAAAAAAAGGCTTAATTTAGCAAAGAATTTCTAAGTTTCTCCCTGCAGTGTACCCCTAGATTCCCAGTGTCTCACTCTTTTTAACCTGGCAAGTCCAGAGAACTTCCTTCCTCGGCAACTTTACCCTAAGCAGTATCTATTCTTGGTTCTGCAATATTAATGTTCCCTCCCTCCAGACTGACTAGAAAAAAAAAAAACAACAAAAAAAAAAAAAAAAAAAAAGGAAAAAAGGTAAAAAAAGGTAAAACCAGACACTTGTGACTTGGGATGAATTTTGCCTTTAACAGATAAAAGAGTGGGCCAATTTGAAGTAATGCAAGCAACAATATGAGAAACTGTACAACTACTTGAAGGTTTTCCATTTGGACAATAAGGCATTGAAACCTGAGTCTTGCCTGATCTTGCCTCATCTTTAACTGTTTACTATTCATTTGTGCTCTCTGGAAAGCACGGTTAAAATATCCCACCTCACCAATTACAAAAAATAAAATAATTGCTCTATTAAAAGAGACAACTAGGAAAAGCAATAAACCCGTTTATTTAATAAAGTAAACCACCTAATTTTTTTAAAAACATCAAGAATCTCAGTTTTCAGTTTGGAGGGATTAAAAGAATTCATGGAGGGAAAATATCACCACTGGCCAGCTGCTTTACATTCTGTAAGGGACACCCTTGCTCCCCATCCCTCTGTCCTGACGAACCACCCTATCTTAACTCTGCCAGCTCTGCCTTGTATTGTCTTTTGCTTGTTTAAAAACCAACAGTTGCCATTGGGTCACCTGGAGGAGCTGCGCTCTTTGCTCACGCAGTCATCCTGGGAAGTTGTATCACCGTTACCCATCATGCTGCACGTTCTCCTCTTTTTCCTCCGGTGCATCATCCCCTCTGTCTCAGAGCCAGAGTCACACTGAAGTATGAAGAGATGAAAACAGAATTCAGAGAAAGCTAGTAAACTCTTTGTGCTGTGGAATTCACCATAAGAGCTACCTCTGCAACCCTGAATAACCAATATTCAAAGAACATGCTATTTTAGATTAGACACATGAAATAAAATTTAAACTTAGATTTCATCACTGATTAAGCTGGCTTGGTGCAAGATAACTGATGCATTCGTTTTGGCTCCCAGAAGGACCTGATTTTCCGAGAGCAGACTCGGTGCTTTCTGAAGCATTCAGGTGCCTAGAAAAGTCCCCTGTCATAACTGACAGTCTCAGTTTTGGATCTTGTTCCCCCTTCCCAATTTTAAAAGATCCATTTTGCAGCCATTTTACACAAGCATGGCTTAGCTAAATGAGTGACAGATTTATATACAATACAAACATAAATGAAACCAACTAAATTCATTTAGCAATACAAAGAGAGGCTTCAGCAAACAGAACCTGCTAAAACGACAGGCTCCTCCACCATGTAGATTTGTTTAGTTGCTTTCTATTAATTTCTTCCATAAGATGTTAATATTAGGATGAGGACACATGATCAGGTATGGAAAAGACAACAGGATATGGATCACCTACTGTAGTAGAAAACATTACCTCTGAATCGGAATCTGAGGAGCTGGAACTTGAGGAACTGGAAGAATCACTAGAACTATCGGAAGCAATACCAGTAGATTCCTGCAGGTCAACTGAATCAGCCAAGGCTGCCAAGTCAGGATGTTCCTGCTTTAGGATCCTAAATACAGTTGAAATTTCAGGGTTCGCCTTTGAACAGCAACACCACACAGAAACAAATAGGGTATTCTGCGGGTGTTGTTTTAAATAGAGAATACGAAAAGAAAGCTACTAAATCTCTTACCTGTACCATTTCCGTGACAATTTGGGTCTCCCTCTTACTGTCTTGTGCCACACCACAGGGAAGTTGGTACAGCTGGCAAAGTTTTGCGTGATGGCAATAGTTGTGTCAAGATTGAGAACTACATGCCACCAGCCACCTACAAATACGACACCAATGACCACTTCTGGCTACATAGCAGAAAAACTCAAGAACAGCCGTGAACACTTTTCCCACAGCACATGTGAAAATTGGACCTTATCTCCCAAACCCAGGTGAGTTTGCCACCATGTCATCTTTCCTCAGTCTTATTTCAGCATTTGCTCCAATGCTTTACAGATTCTTGTTACAGAAGGCTGCTCAACACTCTGGCCAAATTATCCAGCTCATGAACAGTACTGAAGATCTGATTTGACAGCAACACACTGGCTACTGACGGCTTATTTAATAGCAAGAGCCATTGTAACCCAGACCACACAGAGACCCTCTCTGTTAAGCTGGAGAGCACTTTCCATGCTGATTTAGTAAGGTTCTTATGACTACAGACTAACCTTTCATTTAAAAATAGATGCAAAATTGTTTCCCCACACAGGACAAAAATAGACAGTGGCGTTCTTACAACCCACTTATAACCTCATAAAACGACTAAAGAAACAGTTTAATGGAACCCGACAGCTACAAAATCTTAACAGAAGGTACACTGAGGAGTCACTAATAAGTGCCAAGACAATCACAAGGCACTCTTCAAACATGAAGTCAGCTGTATGTTAGAGACAAACAATGTGGATAGAAGCTATGGGCCATGCTGCACAAAAATGACGCAAGGTTTAGAAACTAGAATTTGGCACTCTACTCACCCACTTTATCCACTAGCCACCTCACCTCCCAGCTATAATGGGGACACAGTGTGCAGCCACTCAAAGAGAACGGCATCTTTATCAGATCTTTCTTTAGCTTTTGATTTCAAATGCAAGATGAAGCATAACCACAGAGAGGTGGGTGGAAAGTGTCAGTGCCTTTAAGTAGCTCTTTTCCCACAGCTAAGAAAAATTCACAGGCAGTCAGACTACCCAGGCTACAAAATCCAGTCATGAATTTGCTACAGTGTATATAAACTCAAACATTTTGGCTAAGAAATACCAGTATTCAAACACCTCTATTATTTTATGCTTTGACAGTTTCTTATTACTGCAATTTACTTCAGGACCAAATTCCTGTGATGCTGCAACTCAGGTCCCATTTGTTTTGTCACCTGTACCACATGCAATCCATACAGGCCATATATGTTTCAGAACATTCAGAAAATAACTGAGTAGCCTCAAAATGTGCCTCACAATATATATATATCCCTTTTGAAACAGCTCAAAACAGTTTCTTTTGTAAGAGATGGGCCATAAGAAAGCTGAAATATTCTCTTCATCTCTACTACACACAAATGTTAAAAATATGCTTTTCTCTCCCAGATTTCCTTACCGGGGAGATTTGCACATACCTGGCACAAAGACTGTCTCTCCTGGTTTCTGTAAAATTTCCAGGGGCTTGAATTCAGGGGGCCAGGTGGGTAGCTGCGTCCTAGGGTAGATGACATTGAACCAAGTGATAGCCTCATCCTGCTGATTCCCTCCCTCTTCTCGCGTCACTTTGATCAGCTCTCTGGGAGTGCTGGTAGGGAACAGGCACCAACGCTTATGTCCCTGGACTAAGGCATTCCATGCACTAGTTCCCAAGGGATCGATGTGAATTCCTGTTCCAGAACGAGGTGGGCCCATCACAAACCATCTGCATGGGGGGAAAAAAAAATATCCTTTTTAGCTAGCTCCTCTTATCTTCATATTACACAGAAAATTACAGCTGTTAATTTCACATACAGTTAGCAATCAAGGTAGTTACAGTTCCTTCATTTACCTTCTTGAGATTGTTAGGCTCACACTACAGCAAAAGATACAACACAGGTTTAACCTAAAAACCAACATGAATGGGGACAGGAATGACTCTGGGACAAGAGAGCAAAGACAGCTTTTTAAAACAAAATACAGCTATGGAATACAAACATTTCTTCAATAAAATATATACTTACTTCAAGGTTTATGAATGTGATTAACTCATAACAGCCTGCTTTAGGATTCTTACTATGCAGGGAGACCCTCCTAATCCTATGTTTTTCTAAAATTCTCTGCTTATAAATGAACCCAGAGCTGCAGAACGAGGAACAAACAAAAGGCAATACAAGTAAGGAACGGAACAAAGTTACGCAACCCTGGCGTCCCTCTATGCCTTCTGTTCATTTACAACAGGCTTTTCATTCTAACATTTAACTAGATTGAGCTTATTCTCTGGTGACCATTCAGGATTTGGTGCATATATTCTCATTCCCCGTTTGCAAGGTTTATTTCTCCCTATGGAGAACTTTATTTGCTATACGTATTTAGCAGCAACAGCACCCTCAATGGCTCATTTCCCCTGTAACAGAACAGTAAGATCTACTGTACCAGTTAAAGCAGTGTAAGCGAGGTGACTTAATATCAGGCATCAGGAAAAAAAAAAAAAAAAAAAAAAAAAGGTCAATAATTGTCAATGGGCAGCAGAGAGGGTAGAAACTAAAGCACCACCAAACCGCTCCATCGCATGGCTGACAGGCAGGAGATACCCAGCAAGAGGAGTTCAAAGGTTCAGAAAATATCAGAAGTCCTGAGGAGAAGGACTTGGTTGATGAGAAACTCAACATGAGCCAGCAATATGTGCCTGCAGCCCAGAAAGCCAACTGTATCCTGGGCTGCATCCCCAGCAGTGTGGCCAGCAGGGCAACAGAGGGGATTCTGCCCCTCTACTCCACTCTGGTGCAACCCCACGTGCATGACTGTGTCCAGCTCTGGAGCCCCCAACATAAAAAGGACATGGACCTGTTGGAACAGGTCCAGAAAGATGATCAGAGAGCTGTAGCACCCCTGCTGTCAGGGCAGGTTGAGAGAGTTGGGGATGTTCAGCCTGGAGAAGAGAAGGCTTGGGGTGACCTTATAGCCCCTTCCAGATCCTAAAGGGGCTACAGGAAATGGGGAATAACTCTTTATCAGGGAGTGTAGCCGCAGGACAAGGGGTAACAGTTTTAAACTGAAAGAGGGGAGATTTTGATTAGATATTAGGAAGAAATTCTTTACTCTGTGGGTGGTGAGCCCCTGGCCCAGGTTGCCCCGAGAAGCTGTGGCTGCCCCATCCCTGGAGGTGTTCAAGGCCAGGTTGGATGGGGCTTGGAGCAACCTGGGCTGGTGGGAGGTGTCCCTGCCCAGGGCAGGAGGGTTGGAATGAGATGATGTTCCCTTCCAACTCTAACCATTCTACGATGATTGTATGAAGTCAGCAAAGTCTTTATCTCCCCTTTCCAATGCAGGTGTGAATTAAGCTGGTTTCCAAGTATCATTTGCCAGCACCAATTGTAGGACTGTAAATTTGGTTATCAAGCTGCTCTCTTCCTATTTCATAGAGGAGCCATAAAAATGTGAATAAGCAAGCAGGTGTTTCTCACTTCTATTGTCAATTCACTCTTTAGATTCATATTAGCCTTGGAAAGCTAATTAAACCACAAGCAGAACAGTCAAAGCTTTTACTAAGTCAGAAGAAATGAAACACAAAGATCTGTCTGGTACAGACAGACATACTGTTCAATACCATTTTTCTGACTATAACCAGAATCTACACACTTAGAAGATTTAAAACCCCTTATTTAGTGACACTATCATTTTCCAGCAGGTGTTTAATTTACAATGAACATAACCCAGCTTGCAAGAAGACATCAAATTTACCATTAAAGACTTCATATCCTGTAACTTCAATTTAAAAGCAAACCCCGCCCCTAACTAAAATAGCTGCTTCAGTAAGTGGCTTCCAAAAATTACTGCCCTTATTTTGAGAAGAAACAATTCCAATAAAGATGCTCTTCTTACTTTAAGATCTATACACTATCACACCTCTAAATACAGAGGTCAATCTGTACAGCGCATATCCTGATCATATGATTAGAAAGCACCACTTCCTGCTAGATTTTCAATTATGCTCTTAAACTACTGGATACTCTTCATCTGTTTCTGTACTGAGATGAAACCCCTAGCTCCAGGAGGCATCCGTGTGCTCTCTTGCTTCATCTCTCAAAAAATGGTAACAGCCTCAAACAAACCCAAGTTTTCCAGAACAAAGTACAAGAATCGTGAATACCAAGATCATAGTCAAGGAGCTCAGCATGTGCCTGTAGGTGGGGAGGGTGTGAGGGAAAGAGGTATCAATATAAGTGAGTCACAACCAGATTATCTAGTTTACCTATAACTTGGACAAATGATTCCCAGTTCTGTAAGTGTACTCAGTTTCTACTAGACACTACACCTGGTGTGCTTTTTCATTCGATCACAGCATTGTATTTTCTTCTTAGAAGCAAGTTGTAAAAAGGGTCTGTTACAGCACTGTAAAAACACCTACTTCAGGGATCTTAAATAGAATTGGTTTCATGCTTCTCTCCTGCAAAAGCACAACTGGACTACAGACACATGAAAGATTGCAGAGAGAGTACCACTATTCATAACTTGTTCTACTTTATTAAATAAATAAAAAAAAAAGAAACAATAAAACCCCCACATCACAGCCTCACATTGCTCAAAGGGCAAGGCATTCTCTGACAATTATAATGTAGCTGTAAAGACTTTAATTACTAGGGAGCATTCAGCTTATGCTCATTGTTGTTATGAAGCATTATATTAACATAGCCAGAAATCCCTTTTGTATCTAACAGCCCAAATACAAGGTTGTTGCATTTGACTTCAGGAACAAAGTGTCATTTCAACCCTTTTTTTTTTTTTTGCATCTGATTAAGAGAAGTTGAAAAGACTACATAGATGCGAAATACTGTTCTCTCTCAAAATCATCTGAAGGGGAGCTAAGAACTGGTCTCCACACTTCACACTAATCTAGCTTAAGATCTTTACCTTAAAAGGACTGACTCATAATTAAACAAAATCCTACTATGTATGTAAGCCACTGGTGCAAAACCCAGGAGCTAGTCCTGAGGTACTGAAAATTTGAAAGCCAGAGGCACACTTAGCAAGAAATTAATCTTCATAACTTTCAGTAGCTATGTGATTTTTTTTTTTTCTAGATCTAAGAAGTGAGGTAAACTGACTGAAAAAAAAAAACAACCCAAAAAACCAACAACTTGTAGCAACACTGGTGGCAGAACCAGAAACTGTAATATACCAATCTGCCCTTCCCTCCCTCTGGGTTACAGATGTATGCTTATTTCAAAATACCAAACGTGAAGGTACCACTTTGTTTTATAAAAGGCAATCACACCTATATATGAACAGCTAATGAAATGGAAAATACCTATTTTTATCTTGTTGTCATGCTACTATACCTGTAAGGAGGCCTTCGCTTCTCCCCTGCATACTGAAACAGATCATCAGTGAAGAATTTGGGTACTTTGTAGTCCTCCAGGAGTTTCCTGCGCTTGGGATGCTCCCCGTAACTGCTGTCAAAGATGTAGAGCGGGCTGTCATCACGTGTGGTTTCCATATACTCTATGTAGTACTTCATCTTCATCTTCACAGAATAACCATCATTGTCCTCCCCACATTTGAACTTCTGGTTCCTATACTTGCGTTTCAGTCGTTCCAGAGTCCACTTCTCTTGGGCAGACCAGCCCACCTGAGCATTCAGCAAGACTACAGGCTTGTAAGGTTTTTCGTAACGCTCAACAAATTCCTCCACTGTTAACTGGAGTGCATCTGCCCTCTCCACATTATCCTGCGAAACCAAGAAAGCAATGCAGAATGAATATTAGGACAGATTAATGTTCTAGAACCACGCTTTTCAAGTCGGCATGGAGGAGCTTCACACTCATACTTTGCTCCGTACACCACGACGGTATCAAGCTGCCTACGTGTTATTTTAAGCTCCCCGGGGCTGCAGTCCTATTTCTCATACTCTGCTCCTTGCGCACATCAGTAACACCAGCAGCCTGAAGCCGTTTGGCCCTCCTTCCCACCAAGGTAATTCCCCAGGGGGTGAGGCCTCCCCTACTCTTTCGGCTGGCACATCCTCTGCTGCACTTCACCCTCCCTCGCCGCCCCCGGGACCCCGGGGAAGGCGCCTGGGAATTGCGTGGGCGCTCGGCCCCGAGGGTACCCATCCCACCCCGACGGGGCCCTGACCCTCCCCACACCCCTCGCCACGTGGAGGGAGAAGAAAACGCGGATTCTGCTCGACCACCCTCCCTTGTCGCCCCTTTCCCTCATGGCCCCCGCCCCAGCACCCCCGGGGAGCCCCACCAGCTCTGAGGCAACCCCGGCCTCAAGAAAGGCCTCAGACTTCCCCCAGGCCCCCCTTCTCCTCAGGCCTCCCCGAGGACCCCTTCAGTGCTTGTGTCGCCCCCCCCCCCCCCCCCTC
>NW_009647799.1:85787-90620 GCF_000708025.1 Charadrius vociferus | reverse complement strand
CCCCAGGTGCCGGTGATAGGGCTCACCTGGGGGCGAGTGTCTCCAGAGCTGCTCTCTCTTGCTCCTGTAGATATTATTTTAGGATCAGATGTCTTTTTTGACCCAAAAGGTATGTGAATGTTCTCAGGTATCTCTGATTTGTGACAAGCTGCGAGGACTCCGTGTCCAAGGAGTGCTGGGAACACAGTCAAGGGATCGAGTGACAGCCTCTGTGGTGACACTGTGCTACTGAACTTGTCATTCTTGGGGCAATTCTAGTATTAAGCAATCAAATACCACTGCAGGGTGAGTGAAAACAGAGTAATTAACTGCTTAAGGCCATACTTCTCCAGCCTCCCATACAGATGTAGTTAGTCTTGTATTGATTTTTAATTACCATTTCATAAAACCAGGCATATTTAACTGTTCCTAGAATCCAGAGACTAACCAAAACTGCTTAATCTCCCCTAACTACACAGACTTTGAAGATATTTTAACTACGATTTACTTCTTGCTGGAAAAGAATCCACAGGCTCAATTCTGGACTACTTATCAAGTCCGAAGGTAAATTCTTTAGCACATTTAAGACTCAAATCTTAATTTCTGTCTCCCTGTCTTAGCTCTTATTAAAGAGCGTTGACTTCCCAGAGGTACCACTGCACTGATTCCAGAGAAGCTCCTCACAGATTATGAATCAGGCTGGTATTAGCCACGTAAATCCTAGGGGTAGCAGACAAACCAGCAAATAATCCAAGAAACACAAATTTACTGTTAACTAGAAAACTGTTACAAACTCGGTTTTGTGAACTGCTGTATTTAAATTTGGTGACAGTCTCCTGTAATTCCTGCGGAAGTTACAAACTGGGATTATGTTTTCACCCAGTGGTGTTTCCTCCCCTCAGTGCTGACTGGTCTATCGAAGCTTTGCTCTGCAAGTGGAAGCTGAAGAGCGGCCTGGTTCCCTTGCATTCCTTCAGTGCAGACAAAGAGCACTTGGCCAGCTCTTCTCTACCAGGAAGACATACAATTGAAATGATGATCATCTCACTAGCACAATCAGATGGTACTTAAGTTTATTCCACTTGTTGGTTCCAATACAAGATGACACTTAACTGTTCACTGTAGCATGGATCTGCAGAAAACAGTCCCGTTTACAGCAAACCTCATGCATATGTTGTTGGGAAGCAGATCCCTTCTGCAGTCATTCTTAAAACATGCATTGTAAAAATAAAGCTGTTCGATTTTTTTAGCTATGGCTTTTGAGAAATTTGTGCTCCTCCCCAAAGATCACGTAATAGTTCAAAGACTCAATTCCATTATGTAAGCCACTACACAACAGAGCTTAACAACCCAACAATCCACAAGATCCAACTTAAATTCACAACTTCAGCAATGAAGAGAAGTTAACTGCGCTCTTTCAAAATAAAAAAATATCCCCATAAGGTCTGTTTCCCAGGACCAGAGACTCTTTTTTTTTTCCAAGATTCATATATAAAAGCCAGCCCCTTTGTTTTTAAATGTATCTGTGTAGACTGCGGCTAGCCATGCAGTCCTGGAACATACAAACTCCTCAAATTTGTAGAAAAGTACTTTTAATCTTCAATCAAGCCAGATTGCAAGTATTCAGATGTTTCCATTCCCATTTAACATACATGCATAAAGTTAACAAGGCATTACAATAACCCTTGACACGTGATGGTTGAAGTTACAATTCATTTGGTATCCAAATCAAGAAAAAAAAAAAAATCATCACTGTAAGATTAGCTACCATCAAGCAGCAGCCTGTTGAGCCAGGGCAAGCACACAGCAAATGCAATTAGTACTGCTCAGTGCCGATCTTCCGTAACAATGTCTGATTCTGTGTTTATAATCTGGTGTGCAATACTTGCCATACAACATTTGGGTTAGTCATAACACTAGTTAAATTTGCCCATAGTAATTTAAAAGCAACCCCAGTGGATAAAATTTGTAAGCAGTAGAATGCATTCAGTTACTATATAGAAGTTAAACATTGACAGTATAATTGCAGAAATCTTTTCAAGCTAAAAATAAGCTGACTCAGACATTAAGTTGAGAAAAGTTAACACAGAAAAATGTTTAATATTAACTACAGAGACAGTGGGTATAGTACAGAATGTCTTAAGCAAAAGATACACCAATCAGTACTTACAAAGGAATGAACCATTTCTTGTCTTAACATTACATTTTTCATATGTAAGTTCATATATGTAGGTTGGTAAGTTTTACCATTCTGGAAAAAATAAGGTGTGTATATCATCAGCTAGATGTGCTCACTGTATGCTCCATTATTTTTACGCAAGGCCCGGGTGACTGGAAGTGCAGTTGTCAGGCATTTTAATTAACTGGACAGCCATTTGTTTCTGCACGACAAGGCATCGTTACACAGGAGCAATCAGGAGAAAACAGGAAACAGCCAAGCACTCTGCACTGCAACACGCCACCTTAACAGCTAACCAGCATTACTCAACTGCTACACAACTGCGCCTAGTGCACAAAAATACATAAGAGAAGAGATTAGAATTGAGTCTGATAAAACAATCCTTTCAAATATCAACTGTCACCTGAAAAGATTTCTACCAATTTGAATTTGAAGATACTCTCTGAATTCAAAGTAAAAAAAAAAAAAAGCATTTACATTAAGTTTCAAATTGAAGTTTTGCAGAATTTTATTTAAGGAATGAAGACAAAATTGAGAATACTTTTCAACAGAGTTAGCTACTCAGCATATAATAGCTGCTTGTTTCCTCAGTATGAAACTGGAGGCAGCAAGTTACCATCAGTTTTAATTTCAAATAAAAGTCAGCACTATATAAACAAAAATGAAGTTTTACCTCAAATATCCAAGCCAATAATGAAATCGGTAGTCGTTCACTTCACTAAATTACAAGAAATTTGAATAACAGCAACAAAATGGCACATAAAATGTAAAATCTGCCACTTGAGGCGCAACTTAAACAAGTAAAAAGTTAGACAAAATGTTACAAAATAACCTTTTCAACAGCTGGTTGCTCGTGCCAGGGGTCTCTCCAATGGACTGAAGACTCAAGCGATCTTTTCCCCCCAAAGGCGTCCTTTATGTAGATTCTCATTTATCTGATGCATCTAGGTTTGAAGAAAGAAAAGTTCAGCCAGGTTTCTACCTTGTCTCTTTTGGTTGTGTGGATGACTTCAGGTATACTTCTAGTTGTGTTTCAACTGGCTTTGCCTAATTTAATTAAGTTTTAGGAATTTCCACAGTGTTCCACCTCCCCCCATGTGTTGCTTTACTTCAGAGGCCAAATGTAAGGTTGTGTCAAAGTATTTAGTTACAAAGAAGAATAAGCATCAGGCTGTAGATCAAGCCACCATTAACTTCAATTCAGCCTGTTCAATAAATTATTAAAAGTTATATAAAAGTTATTAAACTAATACTTCTTCATAAAGAATTAACTAAGCTCTAATTAGCATTCAAAACAAAGTGTGACTAATTTTGCTACAATTATCTAACTTCAGAGCTAGCTTAGGCCCTTTCCTTTTAAAAATAGGACCAAACAGTTTGAAGGGTTAAAGACACACTATCCTTTCCCCACCCGGTGTATCCTTAGATGCCTCTTCCAAGATGTCGACTTGAGGAAAAACTAGTTTCCATGGTTTTCTCGTTGCAAGGAATTTGCCACTTTTCTAGTACAGTTACCTCCAGTCAGTATAACGGCCACTGAACCGATCTTCCGTTATAAAAGGATAGTGTATCTTTAACATTTAAAGACAAACCTGCTCCAATACACGCCCACAGAAACTGGTCCCTGGAGGATCAGCCAAATCAGTTAAAATCTGCAATACTGGCCAATATTCTTTTAGCAAACAGGAGACCGCAGCTTTAAAGGGGAAAATGCAGATGTTGGATAAATACAGTAAGAAATAGTCATTTTCATCATAGGTTGCGTCTCATACAATATTTTATTAAAACCAAGCCATTAATCTCTCAATAAAACATTTTCTCTGTAAAAAAAAAAAAAAAAATCTCTGTAGAAAGCCCTTTGGTATTAAATTAACCTGAAACAATAACCAAAAAGCATTTCTCAAGAAAAAAAAAAAAACAAAAACCAAAACAGAACAACTAACAACGTGCCCCGTTAGGATTCGCTTGGTTCCGGCTATTGATATGCTAAGAACTACCCAACACCCCACTTAAGTGCTACAATAAAGTAACATGCAACATGTGCTGATCCCGAGGTACATTACCATGTTCCTAGGAGGATACAGCTCCTTCTTCTTCCGGCGACTTGGGAGGGCTCTTAGACCTGGATCTAGAGTTGGATTCCCTCTTTGAGGCAGGGGGAGGGCTTCTAGATCTGGACCGAGATCTTGACCTGGACCGAGATCTGGAGACAGACGAGGACTTTGACTTGGATCTCCTGGCAGACCTGGACTTCGAGGTGGAGCGAGACCGAGAGCGTGTGCGAGACCGGGATTTGGATCGACTGTAACGGGACCGACTGCGGGATCTAGAGCGGCTCCTGCTTCTAGATCGGCTGCGACGGCGTCTTCTGGGGCTAAAACGTACGAGGAGGGGAGAAAAAAAAGCGCGTTAAAAGTTGAACGCGGGCGGCGCAACGAGACTTCAGAAACTACTTCGGGACACGGAGGGCGGAACAGGACCCACGTGGGCAAGAAAATGAGCGTTAAGAGGGCGCCATTGTTCAGAGTGAGTGGCCGGGGGCTAAAACTACTACGGGGCAAAACCCTTGCGCTCCCAGAGAACTCCACGTGCTTTTGCTACTAAAGCCCTACCCCCCGCTCCCAATCCTGCCGCGAAACTCACTCGGAAAAGGAAACAAAACCGAGCGGCCCCCG
>NW_009647799.1:85151-85726 GCF_000708025.1 Charadrius vociferus | reverse complement strand
GCCGTAACGGGCCATCTGCACGCGGAGCTCCCGGCCATCCAGCACGGCCCCGTCCATGGCGTCCATGGCGTCCTCTGCGTCGCGTTTGTCGTGGAAACGGACGAAGGCGAAGCCGCGGCTCTCCTTGGTGTAGCGGTCCCGGGGGATGTAGACGTCGCCTACTCGGCCGTATTTCTCGAAGACCCTCCGGAGCGTGTCCGGGGACGTACGGTAGGTCAGGTTGTCCACCTTGAGGGACGTCATGCCCTCCACGTCCGGCGGAGGGCGCCCGTAGCTCATGGCGGGCAATAGCCCCCGAGGGGCAGCGGCGGCTGAGGAGAAGAAACCTGAGGGAAGGGGGGACGAGTCAGGAGGCCGCGCGGCCCTGAGGAGAGGGGAAGCGCCTCACACCGGAGGGGGAGCGCCGAGGCGGCCCAGCAGAGTCCAGAAAGGCGGGGAGCTACAGGGCATAGGGGAACGCCGCGGGGTCCTCAGCGGGGAGGGAGGAGCAGGCACCCACCTCTGGGGTGGGGGGGAGAGGAGGCCTAAGGCCGGAGCGGAGACGAAGCGCCAGCAACGGCCACCCCCGACCCCCG